>NC_042970.1:5100674-5110674 GCF_901001165.1 Salmo trutta | reverse complement strand
GGTGAATCTGAGGAACACAGGACACCGTTTCATCTTGTTTTACCTTACATTAATAATTCAGGTATTAATCAGAAGGGGGGAGGGTTGTTAACACTTTGTTACAAAAAGTTTCCATGCACGCAAATATAAATGTAACGTTTAATCACAGCCATTGCATTTTACCCACATGCTGTCAGTTTGACTTTTAATGAAGGGGGTAGTTCTCCCATCCTCTAAAGTTGTCATATGTATTTTTAAAGGTCTTGTAGAGAAAGAGAATGCTGAATACTACAGCTGGAATACCGCACAATAACAGGGAGTGATTGTTACGTAATTCAAAGGTCCTTGGCTATTTGTTTTGGTCTTTTAGCGGGCTGAATATGCAAATTAAATTGATGTATTTGATAACATTCCACTCGTTCCTCTCCAGCCATTAGGATGAGCTCTGTTCTAGGAGAGCTGCTATTGGTCTGTATTCTAGGAGAGCTGCTATAGGTCTGTGTTCTAGGAGAGCTGCTATTGGTCTGTGTTCTAGGAGAGCTGATATAGGTCTGTGTTCTAGGAGAGCTGCTATAGGTCTCTGTTCAAGGAGAGCTGCTATAGGTCTGTATTCTAGGAGAGCTGCTATAGGTCTGTGTTCTAGGAGAGCTGCTATAGGTCTGTGTTCTAGGAGAGCTGCTATAGGTCTGTGTTCTAGGAGAGCTGCTATAGGCCCCTGTTCTAGGAGAGCTGCTATTGGTCTGTGTTCTAGGAGAGCTGCTATAGGTCTGTTCTAGGAGAGCTGCTATAGGTCTGTGTTCTAGGAGAGCTGCGATAGGCCTGTATTCCAGGAGAGCTGCTTTTGGTCTGTATTCTAGGAGAGCTGCTATTGGTCTGTGTTCTAGGAGAGCTGCTATAGGTCTGTGTTCTAGGAGAGCTGCTATAGGTCTCTGTTCTAGGAGAGCTGCTATAGGTCTGTGTTCTAGGAGAGCTGCTATTGGTCTGTATTCTAGGAGAGCTGCTATTGGTCTGTATTCTAGGAGAGCTGCTATAGGTCTCTATTCTAGGAGAGCTGATATAGGTCTGTGTTCTAGGAGAGCTGATATAGGTCTCTGTTCTAGGAGAGCTGCTATAGGTCTGTGTTCTAGGAGAGCTACTATAGGTCTGTATTCTAGGAGAGCTGATATAGGTCTGTGTTCTAGGAGAGCTGCTATTGGTCTGTATTCTAGGAGAGCTGCTATTGGTCTGTATTCTAGGAGAGCTGATATAGGTCTGTGTTCTAGGAGAGCTGATATAGGTCTGTGTTCTAGGAGCTGTCTACGTCAGACCCTCATCTGCCTTTTGTACCTAAAGACAGTGTCACGTCCTGACCCTTGTAAGAGGTCATTTTCCATAGTAGAGTGGTCAGGGCGTGACAGGTGGGTGTTTTGGGTGGTTTTGGTTTTCTGTTTCTATATGGGGTTTTCTAGATTTCTATTTCTATGTTTTTGTTTTCTATGTTTTGGCCAGGTATGGTTTCCAATCAGAGGCAGCTGTCTATCGTTGTCTCTGATTGGAAGCCATACTTAGGCAGCCTGTTTTTCATGTGTGGGTAGTTTTTTTCCGTTTTGTCAAGTGTACCTTACGGAACTGTTGTCGGTCGTTTGTTGTTTTGTTGAAGTGTTTTTTTCATTAAAGAAAAGAATGAGCACTATACACGCTGAGCCTTGGTCTCCTTTAGACGACCCTTGTTAAAGACAGCTTTTCTTTACCTGTCTTCATCTAGCGACCCACTGTGTCCAAGGCTTTTCTTTACCAGTCCTCCTTCTCGGATCCATCTGGACCATGTTCTTATCGATCATCTGTAGACTACGCCCACTGCCATGAAGTCTAGAAAAGCGTTAACCTTTTGTAATTGGTTCCTTTATTAAGATGCATCAATTTAAGGAACTAGAATATAACAGTATTATTATAATTTGGTTTGTGTCATTGCTAATGGATATCCTAAGGCCACGTGAAAGGGTTTGTTAAATTTGGAAGTCAAGAGTATTCCCTTTCCTTGAGGGTGTTGTTATTTTTACTACCTCTAACAAATCACACACGGCACTAAATATACTTTTATTACGGGCCTAATAAAACAAGTATGCCAGGGAATTACACAGCAATGGGGATAATGATATCTTCAACTTTTGCGAATAGATAATTCACGGGCAGTTAGTCTACGCCCCAAATGGCAACCTATTCCTTATGAGGTGTACTACTCTTGACCAGGTCATTTGGGACAGAGCCCGTTGAGAGTAGATGATTCATATATACCTCGACCAATCCTTCCCTCTGCCAATCCAAAAATCACAAACTTATGTTAACTTCTGTCAGTACTGCTACTTCTCTCAAGCACAAACCAAACCAAATGTGTCACATACACATGGTTAGCAGATGTTAATGGTCACATACACCTGGTTAGCATATGCTAATAGTCACATACACCTGGTTAGCATATGCTAATGGTCACATACACATGGTTAGCAGATGCTAATGGTCACATACACACGGTTAGCAGATGCTAATGGTCACATACACATGGTTAGCAGATGCTAATGGTCACATACACATGGTTAGCAGATGCTAATGGTCACATACACATGGTTAGCATATGCTAATGGTCACATACACCTGGTTAGCAGATGTTAATGGTCACATACACAAGGTTAGCAGATGTTAATGTGAGTGTAGTGAAATGCTTTTGCTTCTAGTTCTGACCGTACAGTAATATCTAACAAGTAATCTAACCTAACAATTTCACAACAACTACCTTATACACACAAGTGTAAAGGAATGAATAAGAATATGTACATATAAATATATGGATGAGCGATGGCCGAATGGCATAGGCAAGATGCAGTAGGCGGTATAGAGTACAGTATATACATATGAGATAAGTAACGTAGGGTATGAAAACATTATATAAAGTGGCATTGTTTAAAGTGGCTAGTGATACATTTATTACCTAAAATTTTTCATTATTAAAGTGGCTAGAGATGAGTCAGTATACCTGGCTAGTAACTACAGTGTTAATGGTAGTTAGCTAGCTAGTAGCTACAGTGTTAATGGGACCTAGCTAGTAACTACAGTGTTAATGGGACCTAGCTAGTAATTGAAAATGCGCTACTGTTTTTCAGCCAGAGACAGCAGAGTCATCATTCACCATTTTGCCGCCTTCTGAGAGCCTATGGGAGCCGTAGGAAGTGTCACGTTACAGCAGAGATCCTCAGTTTTCAATAAAGAGAGTGTAAATAAAGAGACCTAGCTAGTAACTACAGTGTTTATGGGACCTAGCTAGTAACTACACTGTTTATGGGACATAGCTAGTAACTACAGTGTTAATGGGACCTAGCTGGTAGCTACAGTGTTTATAAAACAGATGTTACAATGCAGTGGAGTGATATGAAGAGCAGTAGGGCTACAGAGAGGAATATTTGATACATTAGTTTATACTAGATTAAGAGTACACTTTCGTTAATTTTAAGTTATAGTTATGTTCCAACATTCCCTCCATTTTATGCCAATATCAGTTATTTTTAAGTCTTGGTTCAATTTTTTTTCTTAGAGATTATCAGTTGGACAGGCTCTCTGCCTACTTGATGTTAACAGCGCTCACCGTTGATCCTAGTGGCGGTTATGAAGGCATCTACCGACGTCCTCGGGAAATGGATTTATGTCCAATTTCTAAGTAAATCTTGAGCAACCTGGCTGAAAAAAACTGTAATCTCTGCAAATCGTTTGGTTAACTCTGTCTCAAATAGTAACTCTTTTCAAATCTCAAATTATGTCCGTCCCCCCATATGGTGCTATATTCTTGACTAGAGCTCTATCAGTACCGACGTGGTCCTTAATGCTTAGTCATAGTTAAAAAACGATAAATAATTCGTACCTTTATTTAACTAGGCAAGTCAGTAAAGTACAAATTCTTTTCTTCAATGATAGCCTAGGAATAGTGGGTTAACTGCCTTGTACAGGGGCAGATCGACAGATTTGTACCTTGTCGGCTCGGGGATTCGAACTTGCAACCTTTTGGTTACTAGCCCAATGCTCTAACCCCTAGGCTACCCTGCCGACCCATTTGAAGTAAACACTTGAGTCACATTTGGCTAATATTGGAGAGCATTCTCTCAGTCCAGCTAATATTGTGTTAAGATCAGTTTGACACGCATGGCATGGCCTGCCGGGTTTATTCTCTGTGTGTCCCAAATGGCCACCCATTCCCTCTATAGTCCACTACTTATGACCACTAGCCCTATGCGGCCCTAGTCAAAAGTAGTGCACTACATAGGAAATAGGGATCCATTTCAGAGGGGCCAGGCACACGACGTGTCACTTCTCTCCTCTCTTCTCCTTCTCGTGTGTGTGTGTGTGTGTGTGTGTGTGTGTGTGTGTGTGTGTGTGTGTGTGTGTGTGTGTGTGTGTGTGTCAAATCAAATCAAATTTTATTGGTCACATACGCATATTTAGCAGATGTTATTGTGGGTGTAGTGAAATGCTTGTGTTCCTAGCTCCAACAGTGCAGTAATATCTAACAATTCACAACAAATACATACAGATCTAAAAGTAAAAGAAATGAAACTTTTGGACACACCTACTCAATGAACACTATTCATACGTAGGTATTCCTCTTGCCCAGATGGGATAGGGCAGTGTGCAGTGCAATGGCTATTGCATCATCTGTGGATCTATTTGGGCGGTAAAGCAAATTGAAGTGGGTCTAGGGTGTCAGGTAAGGTGGAGGTGATATGATCCTTTTATCTAGCCTCTCAAAGCACTTCATGATGACAGAAGTGAGTGCTACGGGGCGATAGTAATTTTTGTTGCTTTCTTGGGTACAGGAACAATGGTGGAGATCTTGAACAATGGTAGACATCTTGAAAAATAATTAAATTAATAATTAAATAAAATGCATGAAATGAAAATTAAATGTTTGAAATGTATGTATTCACTACTGTAAGTCGCTCTGGATAAGAGCATCTGCTAAATGACTAAAATGTAAATGTAAATGTTGAAGCAAGATAAGGACAACAGACTGGGATAAGGAGAGACTGAATACGTCCGTAAACACTCCAGTCAGCTGGTCGGCACATCATCTGAGGACGCGGCTAGGGGATGTTGTCTGGGCCAGCAGCCTTGAGTGTGTATCTTTCTCTGTGTTTCAGCCTGCCATAGTATGTCTGTAGGATGTGTTAAGTGCACTAGGGTGGGTTTTGTCTGGTCCAACTCTCCCTGCCCATTACTAATAGATGAGGCCTGGTGTTAAACTTTCAGTGTCCACATCTAATGGACGGATATGCCGACAGCAAGGATATTAGAAGAGGCAATTCCCTCTGCTTCTCACTTTGCAGGTTGGGCTGCCTAAGTATGGTTCCCAATCAGAGACAACGATAGGCAGCAGCTGCCTCTGATTGGAAACCATACCTGGCCAAAACATAGAAATATAAACCATAGAATGCCCACCCCACACCCTGACCTAACAACATAGAGAAATAAACCGTCTCTCTCAGGTCAGGGCGTGACACCTATATTATCCTCCTATACTATCCTCCTATGTTAGCTTCCTATATTATCCTCCTATACTATCCTCCTATACTATCCTCCTATACTATCCTCCTATACTATCCTCCTATATTATCCTCCTATACTATCCTCCTATACTATCCTCCTATATTATCCTCCTATACTATCCTCCTATATTATCCTCCTATACTATCCTCCTATACTATCCTCCTATACTATCCTCCTATATTATCCTCCTATACTATCCTCCTATATTATCCTCCTATACTATCCTCCTATATTATCCTCCTATACTATCCTCCTATATTATCCTCCTATGTTATCCTCCTATACTATCCTCCTATACTATCCTCCTATACTATCCTCCTATATTATCCTCCTATACTATCCTCCTATATTATCCTCCTATACTATACTCCTATATTATCCTCCTATATTATCCTCCTATACTATCCTCCTATACTATCCTCCTATGTTACCTTCCTATATTATCCTCCTATACTCTCCTCCTATACTATCCTCCTATACTATCCTCCTATACTATCCTCTTATTGTCACGCCCTTTTTTATTCTCTATTTGGTTAGGTCAGGGTGTGACTTGGGTGGGCATATCTATGTTTTCTATTTCTTTGTTGGCCTAGTATGGTTCCCAATCAGAGGCAGCTGTTTATCGTTGTCTCTGATTGGGGATCATACTTAGGCATCCCTTTTTTCCCACCTGTGATTGTGGGATCTTGTTTGTGTGTAGTTGCTTTCTGCACTGCATATAGTTTTACGTTTGTTTTCGTATTTTGTTGTTTTCCCGGTGTCATTCCAAATAAAATAAAATGTACGCCTACCACGCTGCACCTTGGTCCAGTTCTTCAGACGAGCGTAACACTTATACTGTCCTCCTATACTATCCTCCCTATATTTTCCTCCCTATATTATCTCCTATATTATTCTCCCTATATTATATCCTGTATTATTCTCCCTGTATTATTCTTCATATATTATCATCCTATACGATTCTCCCTACAGTGCCTTATAAAAGTATTCGTCTCCCTTGATATTTTTCCTATTTTGTTGCATTACAACCTGAAATTACTTGTTTCAACAAAAAACTAATTGGTGCGTGCGTATGTATTTACCCTCTTTGCTATGAACCCCCTAATAAGATCTGGTGCAACCAATTACCTTCAGAAGTCACATAATTAGTTAAGTAAAGTCCACCTGTGTGCTATCTAAGTGTCACATGATCTCAGTATATATACACCCGTTCTGAAAGGCCCCAGAAGTACAGATCAGGGTTGGGTTATAAAAAAAATATCTGAAACTTTGAACATCCCAGAGAGCACCATTAAATCCATTATTAAAACATGGAAAGAATATGGCACCACAACAAACCTGCCAAGAGAGGGCCGCCCACCAAAACGCACAGACCAGGCAAGGAGGGCATTAATCAGAGAGTCAACAAAGAGACCAAAGATAACTCTGAAGTAGCTGTAAAGCTCCACAGCGGTGATCGGAGTATCTGTCCATAGGACCACTTTAAGCCGTACAGTCCATAGAGCTGGGCTTTATGGAAGAGTGGCCCAAAAAAAATCCATTGCTTAAAGAAATAAATGAGCAAACACATTTGGTGTTCACCAATAGGCATGTGGGAGACTCCCCAAACATGTGGAAGAAGGTACTCTGGTCAGATGAGACCGAAATGTAGCTTTTTTGCCATCAAGACAAACGCTTTGTCTGTCACAAACCCAACACCTCTCATCACCCCGAGATCACTATCCCCACAGTGAAGCATGATGGTGGCAGCGTCATGTTGTGGGGATATTTTTCATCGGCAGGGACTGGGAAACTGGTCAGAATTGAAGGAATGATGGATGGCGCTAAATACAGGGAAATTCTAGAGGGAAACCTGTTTCAGTCTTCCAGAGATTTGAGACTGGGATGGAGTTTCACCTTCCAGCAGGACAATGACCCTAAGCATACTGCTAAAGCAACACTCGAGTAGTTTAAGGGGAAACATTTAAATGTCTTGGAATGCCCTTGTCAAAGCCCAGACCTCAATCCAATTGAGAATCTGTCGAATGACTGAAAGATTGCTGTACACCAGCGGAACCCATCCAACTTGAAGGAGCTGGACCTGTTTTGCCTTGAATAATGGGCAAAAATCGCAGTGACTAGATGTGCTAAGCTTATAGAGACATACCCCAAGAGACTTGCAGCTGTAATTGCTGCAAAAGGTGGGTCTACAAAGTATTCACTTTTGGGGTGGTGAACAGTAATACATGCTCAGATTTTGTGTCTTTTTTTTTGTCTTATTTCTTGTTTGTTTCTCAATAAAAAATAGGCATGTTGTGTAAATCAAATGATACAAAACCACCCAAAATCTATTTTAATTCCAGTTTGAAGGCAACAAAATAGGAAAAATCCCAAGGGGGTGAATACTTTCGCAAGCCACTGTATATTGTCTCCTATGTTATTCTCCCTATATTGTTCTCCCTATTTTATCTTCTATATTATTCTCTCTATAATATCCTCCTATA
Source organism: Salmo trutta (assembly GCF_901001165.1). Classification (NCBI taxonomy): domain Eukaryota; kingdom Metazoa; phylum Chordata; class Actinopteri; order Salmoniformes; family Salmonidae; genus Salmo; species Salmo trutta. The sequence goes on along the minus strand of NC_042970.1, from coordinate 5,102,644 downwards.
TTTTTCTCCATATATTTTCCCTGATATTATCTTCCCTTTAATCTCCCTGTATTACTCTCGCTATATTATCTCCTATACTCTTCTCCCTATATTATCTCCTATACTCTTCTCCATATAGTATCTCCTAAATCCTTATATTTTTAGCCCGATATTATCTCTTATATTATCTTCTATGGTTAACCTTATTATCATCCTATATTATTATTCCAATATTGTCTCCTATATTATCCTCCCTATATTATCCTCCTATATTATCCTCCTATATTATCCTCCTATATTATCCTCCTATATTGTCTCCTATATTATTCTCCCTATATTATTTTCCCTATATGATCTTCTATATTATCTCCTATATTATTCTCCCTATATTGTCTCCTATACTATCCTCCTATATTATCCTCCTATATTATCTCCTATATTATCCTCCTATATTATCCTCCTATATTATCTCCTATATTATCCTCCTATATTATTCTTCATATATATTTGTATCCCAATATTATCTAATATATTGTCACGTAGAGTAGGCCAGAAGGCTAAATGGGAAAACCTAACCTCTATCAAAATAAAAAGATGGCGGAGCCGCAGAATTTCTTCTGTGCTTCTGGGTGTTTATTTACATAGTGATTCTGGAACAAAAACAACAGCACTGCCATCAAACGTATACCTTATGGGACAGCTAAAAACAATGCTGCCCCATCCACAGCTCAATCCAAAATGCCTCTCGATGAACTGAAAGAGAGGCTCCTTTTGTAGGGGTAGACCCTCCCCTCAGAACAATTAACACTAATTAATTAAGCAATTACCTATTCAAACCTACATTTTCCATTCAACTAAACATACTGTAGTATATACATTGCAACACGTTTTTTATGAAACAATAACACAATATAACATTTACAAAATTACATCACTACTGACAGTGTCTTTCAATATGCCCATTTACATTAATGAGCCATTCGGGACAGGCACTACAAAGTCAGCCCAATTCCCTTAGCTCGGGTCCTTATCCAGCATACCCGTAAACACCAGAGATGGAGAGAGAGAGGAACAGAACAAACAAACAACCCGTTCATCCATAACATCTAAGTATACTAAATATTGCTTATATTAAATATGAACACGTGTCTGTTTATTTCTTTATACCCTTACCGGTTACTGAAGTAAGTGTGAAATGTATGTACTAAGATAGAGAAGGTAACTTGTGTGTCGACCCACATTGTTAACTTATCTGATAACGGAGCAGGAAGGAGTGATGAGTGTGTGTGTGCGTTAAAGGACCAAATTCTGCCCGCGGCCAGTGACTTCTACGTCACAATATTCTCTAATATATTATTCTCCACATAATATTTTCCCATATACTGTATATCCTATATTATCTCCTATATTATTCTCCCTATATTATCCTCCCTATATTATCCTCCTATACTATCCTCCTATATTATCCTCCCTATATTATCCTCCTATATTATCCTCCTATATTATCCTCCTATACTATCCTCCTATATTATCCTCCCTATATTATCCTCCTATATTATCCTCCCTATATTATCCTCCTATACTATCCTCCTATATTATCCTCCTATATTATCCTCCTATATTATCCTCCCTATATTATCCTCCTATATTATCCTCCTATATTATCCTCCTATACTATCCTCCTATATTATCCTCCTATATTATCCTCCCTATATTATCCTCCTATATTATCCTCCTATACTATCCTCCTATACTATCCTCCTATACTATCCTCCTATATTATCTCCTATATTATCCTCCTATATTATCCTCCCTATATTATCCTCCTATACTATCCTCCTATACTATCCTCCTATACTATCCTCCTATATTATCTCCTATATTATCCTCCTATATTATCCTCCTATATTATCCTCCCTATACTATCCTCCTATATTATCCTCCCTATACCATCCTCCTATATTATCTCCTATATTATCTCCTATAATATC
>NC_042970.1:5080674-5098174 GCF_901001165.1 Salmo trutta | reverse complement strand
GACAGACAGACAGACAGACAGACAGACAGGCAGGCAGGCAGGCAGGCAGACAGACAGACAGACAGACAGACAGACAGACAGACAGACAGACAGACAGACAGACAGACAGACAGACAGACGTCACTTCAGCATGTGAAGACCCAGTCCTCTATTACATTACACTTCCGCATCCAAATGATGACAGCACAGCACAGCACAGCACAGCACAGCACAGCACAGCACAGCACAGCACAGCACAGCACAGCACAGCACAGCACAGCACAGCACAGCACAGCCACCAAACACCAAACCATTCATCTTATAAATTACATAAATACATGTTAAAACACTTCACCATCTTCTCCCCTCTCCTGGAAAACAGTTGAGAGCTAAATAATCAATTACAGTCAGGTAGAGATGGTGAGGCGCTGTGCTGCACCAATTACCTGGTGTAGGGGGCCCTGGGAAAAAAAAAATGGGTCCGTTAATTGGGAACAGCTGGTGGAGCATCGTCAGGGTGACAGCCAGGTATTCCCCCCATTGTACCGCCGCCTCACCCGTGGTGCCGCGACGCCTGTCCCCCTCTCGGATAATATCCTAACAATTTGCTCAAGTTGCTGGTGCAGAACTGCCTCTGTGGCATGCCTCTTGAGTCTGCACACCCAAAGCAGCTCTGCCCTCCACCTTCTCTGTATGACCTTGGTGGTTCCCAGTAATAACTAGAGGGCTGAAGTTAAGGCTAGATAAACAAGAGTAAAAGGAAAGGTGGTTGGGGCTTGGTTTAGTATGGAAGGAAATCGTTTTTTTTTCGGGGGGGGGGTTTCACCCAATTGTGGAATCACTCTTGTGTTGTTGTTTTTTCCCCTGGTATCAACGTGTTAGTTAAAAGGTATGGTATGTATGTGTTGATATGTTTTGTTGTTGTAAAGCACCCAAATATCAAAAACAGTTTAGTCCATAACATGGATAACCTGTCAGGAGAATCTCTACTGATATGACAGCCGCAGATAGCCAGCAGAATCTCAACTGATATGACAGCCGCAGATAGCCAGCAGAATCTCTACTGATATGACAGCCGCAGATAGCCAGCAGAATCTCAACTGATATGACAGCCGCAGATAGCCAGCAGAATCTCTACTGATATGACAGCCGCAGATAGCCAGCAGAATCTCTACTGATATGACAGCCGCAGATAGCCAGCAGAATCTCAACTGATATGACAGCCGCAGATAGCCAGCAGAATCTCTACTGATATGACAGCCGCAGATAGCCAGCAGAATCTCAACTGATATGACAGCCGCAGATAGCCAGCAGAATCTCTACTGATATGACAGCTGCAGATAGTCAGCAGAATCTCTACTGATATGACAGCTGCAGATAGTCAGCAGAATCTCAACTGATATGACAGCTGCAGATAGCCAGCAGAATCTCAACTGATATGACAGCCGCAGATAGCCAGCAGAATCTCTACTGATATGACAGCTGCAGATAGTCAGCAGAATCTCTACTGATATGATAGCTGTACAGTAGCAGCATAATCTCTCCTGATATGATACTATACATTAGCTGCAGACAGCTAGGAGCCCAGAGAGCCTTGAGATACAGTATCTGAGACTGTTCAAGGTTCTAATTGTGAAGAGAGTTGTAGGGCCAGACTCTCGGTGCCTGGAGAATGATAATAACTCTTGCTAGCTTTAGTCCTGTCAGTTTTCCTTCCTTTTTAACTGCCTTGGTTTATGTACAGAGGAAGAATATTCGTCATGTTTAGTGTGTTGAGTACAGAACAGCTCTGGGGAAGGTTGAGACTGAACCACGTCCTAACTCCAGAAAACTACCTTCAGGATTGATAACTATGTGTACATTTGTTTTATGCATTCATCGTGCGCCAAGATTTTCCTCTTGTAGGACAATAAACCTTCTGATTCTACTTTGCTCCTCACAGAGTTCTCTGTGTGAGCTGCTGAGGTCCTGTGCTCCAGTAAGAGAGAGAGAGAGACAGAGCGAGAGAGAGAGGAGAGACAGAGACAGAGACAGAGAGAGAGACAGAGAGAGAGAGAGAGAGAGAGAGACAGAGAAACAAGAAAACTTGAGAATACATAACTATTCCCAAAGTCAATACTTTGTAGAGACACCTTTTGCAGCAATTACAGCTGCAAGTCTCTTGGGGTATGTCTCTATAAGCTTGGCACATCAAGCCAATGGTATTTTTACCCATTCTTCAAGGCAAAACTACTCCAGCTCCTTCAAGTTGGATGGGTTCCGCTGGTGTACAGCAATCTTTAAGTCATACGACAGATTCTCAATTGGATTGAGGTCTGGGCTTTGACAAGGGCATTCCAAGACATTTAAATGTTTCCCTTAAACTACTCGAGTGTTGCTTTAGCAGTATGCTTAGGGTCATTGTCCTGCTGGAAGGTGAAACTCCGTCCCAGTCTCAAATCTCTGGAAGACTGAAACAGGTTTCCCTCAAGAATATCCCTGTATTTAGCGCCATCCATCATTCCTTCAATTCTGACCAGTTTCCCAGTCCCAGCCAATGAAAAACATCCCCACAGCATGATGCTGCCACCACCATGCTTCACTGTGGGGATGGTATTCTCGGGGTGATGAGAGGTGTTGGGTTTGCGACAGACAAAGCGTTTTCCTTGATGGCCAAAAAGCTACATTTTTGTTTCATCTGACCAGAGTACCTTCTTCCACATGTTTGGGGAGTCTCCCACATGTCTTTTGATGAACACCAAATGTGTTTGCTCATTTTTTTCTTTATTTAAGCAATGGCTTTTTTTCTGGCCACTCTTCCGTAAAGCCATGTCCATTACATGACATCAAAATTAAAATCTATTTAAATTATAGGCTGTAATGCAACAAAATAGGAAAAATGGCAAGGGGGTTGAATACTTTTGCAAGGCACTGTAAAAAGAGAGGAAAGACAGAGAGAGAGAGAAAGAGAGGAGCGAGAGAGAGAGACAGAGAGAGAGAGAGGAGAGTGAGACAGAGACAGAGACAGAGAGATAGAGAGAGAGAGAGACAGAGAGAGAGAGAGAGAGAGAGAGAGAGGAGAGAGAAACCATATTTAGCCAGTAGGAGCTAAAAGCTTAACAAGCGTTGGTTCATGTACAAAGGAATGCTGTTTGTTATATCTAGTATCCAACACAGCTAATGAACCCTGTACTGGAGAGAGACGCATTCATGAATAACACTTATTTAGGAATTTCACTTTATCACTACTTTCGTTGTTTTTAATTTGTCAGGGCAGACGGAAGATTTACATTTGTGTTTAGACTTCAGTGTCTTTCTGTCACATTTGTATGTAATTCGACTTCAACAGAAAACACATAAGCTATCCGATCACCATAGAACCCCAGATATTATAACAAATTCAACCTGTCTGCTCCTGCTCCTCCCCTCCGGCGTCGCCAGAGAACAAACCACCGGTCCTGGGATTCATCATTACGCACACATGGCACTCATCATTACGTACACCTGGTTAATCATTATGATTCACACCTGGACTCCATTACCTTCATTTCCTCCCCTTTATATGTCACTCTCACATGTTCACTCAACAGTTGATATTGTTCATGTGTATCGGCGTATTGCTATATATATTATATATATTATATTATATATATATATGTTAGTGTCGTGTCCTTAGTTTTGTTTTATTAAAACGTTTTACCTGCACCTGCTTCTGACTCACTGCCCCATCATTAAACTGTCAGGAAAATGTATAATTTAGTATTACCCCTCATTCCAGATTATCCAGGCCAGACAGACAAGAAGAAAGACAGAGAGAGCGCATACTGAAAAGTAATATTACTTAAGTTTTATATGGTGGAAATATGTATAATGTCAGAGTGCATTCAGAAAATATTCTGACCTCTTGTCTTTTTTTCCACTTTTTTTTGTTACGTTGCAGCCTTATTCTAAAACAGATTAAATAAAACATTTTCCTCAATCTACACACAATACCGCATAAAGCATAAAAACAGTTTTTTTAGATTTTTTTTTGTATTAAACATCTTATTTACATAAGTATTAATAACCTTTGCTATGAAACAATTGATCTCAGGTCTTTGTTGTTAATTCTACCTCTCACTGTACAAATAAACCTACCATTAAAATTATAGACTGATCATTTCTTGATCAGTGGGCAAACGTACAAAATCAGCAGGGGATCAAATATGTTTTTCCCCCACTGTATAGAATATTGAGATATATATATAGTATATCTATACATACAGTGCATTCGGAAAGTATTCAGACCCCTTCAATTTTTCCACATTTTGTTACGTTAGACATATTCTGAAAACTGATTAAATTGTTTGTTTTTTCTCATCAATCTACACACACTACCCCATAATGCAAAAACAAGTTTGTAGAAGTGTTTGCAAATGTATAAACAATTTAAAACAGAGATACATTATTTATGTAAGTATTCAGACCCTTTGAGACTTGAAATTGATCTCAGGTCTATCCTGTTTCCATTGATCAATCTAGATGTTTCTACAACTTGATTGGAATCCACCTGTGGTAAATTCAGTTGATTTGGAAAGTCACACACCTGTCTGTATAAGGTTCCACAGCTGACAGTGCATGTCAGAGCAGAAACCAAGCCATGAGGTCGAAGGAATTATCCGTAGAGCTCCAAGACAGGATTGTGTTGAGACACAGATCTGGGGAAGGGGGATAAAACATTTATGCAGCATTGAAGGTCCCCAAGAACACAGCCTCCATCATTCTTAAATGTAAGAAGTTTGGAACCACCAAGATTCTTCCTAGAGCTGACCGTCCGGTCAAACTGAGCAATCTGGGAGAAGGGCCTTGGTCAGGGAGGTGACCAAGAACCCGATGGTCATGATGACAGAGCTCTAGAATTCCTCTGTGAAAACAGGAGAACCTTCCAGAAGGACAGCAACATATCTCTGCAGCGCTCCACCAATCAGGCCTTCATGGTAGATTGGCCAGGCAAGCCACTCCTCAGTAAAAGGGACATGACAGCTCGCTTGGAGTTTGCCAAAAGGCACCTAAAGGTCTCACAGACCATGAGAAACAAGATTCTCCGGTCTGAGGAAACTAAGATTGAACTCTCGGGCCTGAATGCCAAGTGTCATGTCTGGAGGAAACCTGGCACCATCCCTACGGTGAAGCATGGTGGTAGCAGCATCATGCTGTGGGGGATGTTTTTCAGCAGCAGGGACTGGGAGTCTAGTCAGGATCAAGGGAAAGATGAACGGAGTAAAGTACAGAGAAATCAGGATCGAGGCAAAAGTAAACAGAGCGAAGTACAGAGAGTTTTTTGATGAAACCTGTTCCAGAGGGCTCAGGACCTCAGACTTGGACGAAGGTTCACCTTCCAACAGGACAACAACCCTAAGCACACAGCCAAGACAATGAAGGAGTAGCTTCGGGAGAAGTCTCTGAATGTCCTTGAGTGGCCCAGCCAGAGCCCGGAATTGAACCTGATCGAACATCTCTGGAGAGACCTGAAAATAGCTGTGCAGCGACGCTCCCCATCCAACCTGACAGAGCTTGAGAGGATCTGCAGAGAAGAATGGGAGAAACTCCCCAAATACCGGTGTGCCAAGCTTGTAACGTCATACCCAATAACATTCGAGGCTGTAATCGCTGCCAAAGGTGCTTCAACAAAGTACTGAGTAAAGGGTCTGAATACTTATGTAAATATGACATCTTTTTCTTTTACATTTGCAAACATATCTGAAAACTTGTTTTTGCTTTGTCATTATGGGGTATTGTGTGTAGATTGAGTAGGAAAAAATATGATATAATACATTTTAGAATAATGCTGTAACGTAACAAATTGTGGAAAATGTCAAGAGGTCTGAAAACTTTCCGAATGCGCTGTATATGTTGAAATATACAAGCATTGGCTGTTTTCGTATATGTGGCATATTCTGCCTTGTATACGCATATAAACTCAGCAAAAAAAGAAACGTCCTCTCACTGTCAACTGCGTTTATTTTCAACAAACTGTGTAAATGTAACGGCTGTCGTCTGAAGAAGTGGACCAAGGTGCAGCGGAGTTAGTGTTCATTATCAGAATTTAATATAAACAACATGAACACTATACAAAACAAGAAACGAGTAAACCGACAGCAAACAGTCCTGTCTGGTACAAAACACTGACAGAAACAATTACCCACAAACCCAAAGGAAAAACATGCTCCTTATGTGTGACTCCCAATCAGCAGCAACGAGCTTCAGCTGTGCCTGATTGGGAGCCACACACACGGCCCAAAACAAAGAAATACAAAAACATAGAAAAAGGAACATAGAACGCCCACCCAATGTAACACCCTGGCCTAACCAAAATAAAGAACAAAAACCCCTCTCTATGGCCAGGGCGTTACAGTACCCCCCCCCAAAGGTGCGGACTCCGGCCGCAAAACCTGACTCTGAAGGGGAGGGTCCGGGTGGGCCTTCTTACGGCGGCGGCTCAGGTGCGGGACGTGGCCTCTGCTCCACCCTTGACGTCGCCCTCTTCGGTGGCGCACCTGGCCGCGCCGAAGGTCTGGTGGGCGACACTGACTGCGCCCGGCTGGCGGCCGGCGATGGTTGTGCCCGGCTGGCGGGCGGCGATGGTTGCGCCCGGCTGGCGGGCGACCCTTGCTGCGCCCGGCTGGCGGGCGACCCTGGCTGCGCCCGGCTGGCGGGCGGCGATGGTTGGGCCTGGCTGGCGGGCGACCCTGGCTGCTCTGACGGCACTGACCCAGGATTCACCAGGCTGGGGAGACATGACAGAGGCCTAGCCCTAGGCGTAGGCACAGGACTCACCGGGCTGGCGGGCGTCCCTGGCCACTCTGGCAGTTCGGGGCAGTCTGGCCACTCCGGCAGTTCGGCGCAGTCTGGCCACTCCGGCAGTTCGGCGCAGTCTGGCCACTCCGGCAGTTCGGCGCAGTCTGGCCACTCCGGCAGTTCGGCGCAGTCTGGCCACTCCGGCAGTTCGGCGCAGTCTGGCCACTCCGGCAGTTCGGCGCAGTCTGGCCACTCCGGCAGTTCGGCGCAGTCTGGCCACTCCGGCAGTTCGGCGCAGTCTGGCCACTCCGGCAGTTCAGCGCAGTCTGGGCACTCCGGCAGTTCAGCGCAGTCTGGGCACTCCGGCAGTTCAGCGCAGTCTGACCTCTCTGGCGACTGTTGACTGGCGGGCAGCTCTGACGACTGTTGACTGGCGGGCAGCTCTGACGACTGTTGACTGGCGGGCAGCTCTGACGACTGTTGACTGGCGGGCAGCTCTGACGACTGTTGACTGGCGGGCAGCTCTGGTGATGGTTGACTGGCGGGCAGCTCTGGTGATGGTTGACTGGCGGGCAGCTCTGACGACTGTTGACTGGCGGGCAGCTCCGACGACTGTTGACTGGCGGGCAGCTCCGACGACTGTTGACTGGCGGGCAGCTCCGACGACTGTTGACTGGCGGGCAGCTCTGACGACTGTTGACTGGCGGGCAGCTCTGGCGATGGTTGACTGGCGGGCAGCTCCGACGACTGTTGACTGGCGGGCAGCTCCGACGACTGTTGACTGGCGGGCAGCTCCGACGACTGTTGACTGGCGGGCAGCTCCGACGACTGTTGACTTGCGGGCAGCTCTGACGACTGCTGACTGGCAGGGCTGGGGACACGCACCTTGGGCTTGGTGCGGGGCGCAGGGACGGGCCGGACAGGACTGTGGACACGCACCTTGGGCTTGGTGCGGGGAGCAGGGACGGGCCAGACAGGACTGTGAACACGCACTGGTGAACTGAAGCGTGGAGCCGGTTTTGCCACTCGTCCTGGCTGGATGCCCTTCCTAGCACGGCATGTGCTGGGCATGTCCACCGGACGCACCGGGCTGTGCGGGCGCACTGGCGACACAGCGCGCAACTCCGCATACCAAGGCTCCTCCAGATCATCCCTCTGCAGGTCCTCAATCAACTGCCTCATCATCTGTATCACCTCCTCTGCCGTCATCCCCCACGAGAGCAGTGGTCTGGGCTCCTCCTCTGCCCTTCCGGACCACCCCATTAGCCCCCCCCCAAATTTTCTTGGGGGTGTCTTCCGGGCTTCCTCGACCGACGCCAGCGAACCCGTCTGCTGGCCGGTGTCTCCTCCATTGACCGGACCTCCCTCTTCCGCTGCTTGGTCCCTTGGTGGTGGGTAATTCTGTAACGGCTGTCGTCTGAAGAAGTGGACCAAGGTGCAGCGGAGTTAGTGTTCATTATCAGAATTTAATATAAACAACATGAACACTATACAAAACAAGAAACGAGTAAACCGACAGCAAACAGTCCTGTCTGGTACAAAACACTGACAGAAACAATTACCCACAAACCCAAAGGAAAAACATGCTCCTTATGTGTGACTCCCAATCAGCAGCAACGAGCTTCAGCTGTGCCTGATTGGGAGCCACACACACGGCCCAAAACAAAGAAATACAAAAACATAGAAAAAGGAACATAGAACGCCCACCCAATGTAACACCCTGGCCTAACCAAAATAAAGAACAAAAACCCCTCTCTATGGCCAGGGCGTTACAGTAAATATGTGTATGAACATAACAAGATTCAACAACTGAGACATAAACTGAACAAGTTCCACAGACATGTGACTAACATATATGGAATAATGTGTCCCTGAACAAAGGGGGGTCAAAATCAAAAATAACAGTCAGTATCTGGTGTGGCCACCAGCTGCATTAAGTACTGCAGTGCATCTCCTCCTCATGGACTGCACCAGATTTGCCAGTTCTTGCTGTGGGATGTTACCCCACTCTTCCACCAAGGCACCTGCAAGTTCCCGGTCTTTTCTGGGGAGGAATGGCCCTAGCCCTCACCCTCCGATCCAACAGGTCCCAGACGTGCTCAATGGGATTGAGATCTGGGCTCTTCGCTGGCCATGGCAGAACACTGACGCTCCTGTCTTGCAGGAAATCGCACACAGAACGAGCAACATGGCTGACGGCATTGTGTCATGATGAGCCTGCAGGAAGGGTACCACATGAGGGAGGAGGATGTCTTCCCTGTAACGCACCGCGTTGAGATTGCCTGCAATGACAACAAGCTCAGTCCGATGATGCTGTAACACACCGCCCCAGACAATGACGGACCCTCCACCTCCAAATCGATCCCGCTCCAGAGTGCAGGCCTCGGTGTAATGCTCATTCCTTTGACGATAAACGCGAATCCGACCATCACCCCTGGTGAGACAAAACCGCGACTCGTTAGTGAAGAGCACTTTTTGCCAGTCCTGTCTGGTCCAGTGACGGTGGGTTTGTGCCCATAGGCAATGTTGTTGCCGGTGATGTCTGGTGAGGACCTGCCTTACAACAGGCCTACAAGCCCTCAGTCCAGGCTCTCTTAGCCAATTGCGGACAGTCTGAGCACTGATGGAGGGATTGTGCGTTCCTGGTGTAACTCGGGCAGTTGTTGTTGCCATCCTGTAAATGTCCCGCAGGTGTGATGTTTGGATGTACCGATCCTGTGCAGGTGTTGTTACACGTGATCTGCCACTGCGAGGACGATCAGCTGTCTGTCCTGTCTCCCTGTAGTGTTATCTTAGGCGTCTCACAGTACGGATATTGCAATTTATTGCCCTGGCCACATCTGCAGTCCTCATGCCTCCTTGCAGCATGCCTAAGGCACGTTCACGCAGATGAGCAGTGACCCTGGGCATCTTTCTTTTGGTGTTTTTCAGAGTCAGTAGAAAGGCCTCTTTAGTGTCCTAAGTTTTGTGTGACCTTAATTGCCTACCGTCTGTAAGGTGTTAGTGTCTTAACGAGCGTTCCACAGGTGCATGTTCATTAATTGTTTATGGTTCATTGAACAACCATGGGAACCCCTTTACAATGAAGATCTGTGAAGTTATTTAGATTTTTATGAATTATCTTTGAAAGGCAGGTTCCTGAAAAAAGGGTTGTTTATTTTTTTTGGCTGAGTTTATGTGCACATGTAATATAATCCTTATATGGTCATGTGTGACATGTAGTATTCTATTTTCTACTATATACCCAAATCAAATCAAATCAAAGTTTATTTGTCACGAGCACCGAATACAACAGATGTAGACCTTACAGTGAAATTACAGGCTCTAACCAATAGTGCAAAAAAAGGTATGTGTGTGTGTGTGTAGGTAAGTAAAGAAATAAAACAACAGTAAAAAGACATTTGAAAATAAGAGTAGCGAGGCTATATACAAACACCGGTTAGTCAGGCTGATTGAGGTTGTATGTACATGTGGGTATGGTTAAAGAGACTATGCATATACGATGAACAGACAGTAGCAGTAACGTAAAAAGAGGGGTTGGCGGGTGGTGGGACACAATGCAGATATCCCGGTTAGTCAATGTGCGGGAGCACTGGTTGGTCTGGACAATTGAGGTAGTATGTACATGAATGTATAGTTAAAGTGACTATGCATATAAGATAAACAGAGAGTAGCGGGGGAGGGCACACAATGCAAATAGTCCGGGTAACCATTTGGTTACCTGTTCAGGAGTCTTATGGCTTGGGGGTAAAAACTGTTGAGAAGCCTTTTTGTCCTAGACTTGGCGCTCAGGTACCGCTTGCCATGCGGTAGTAGAAAGAACAGTCTATGACTGGGGTGGCTGGGGTCTTTGACAATTTTTAGGGCCTTCCTCTGACACCGCCTGGTGTAGAGTTCCTGGATGGCAGGTAGCTTTTGCCCAGTGATGTACTGGGCCGTACGCACTACCCTCTGAAGTGCCTGGCCGAGCAATTGCCATACCAGGCAGTGATGCAACTGGTCAGGATGCTCTCGATGTTGCAGCTGTAGAAACTTTTGAGGATCTCAGGACCCATGCCAAATCTTTTTAGTTTCAGGAGGGGGAATAGGCTTTGTCGTGCCCTCTTCACGACTGTCTTGGTGTGTTTGGACCATTGTAATTTGTTGTTGATGTGGACACCAAGGAATTTGAAGCTCTCAACCTGCTCCACTACAGCCACGTCGATGAGAATGGGGACGTGCTTGGTGCTCCTTTTCCTGTAGTCCACAATCATCTCCTTAGTCTTGGTTACGTTGAGGGATAGGTTGTTATTCTGGCACCACCCGGCCAGGTCTCTGACATCCTCCCTATACGCTGTCTCGTCATTGTCGGTGATCAGGCCTACCACTGTTGTGTCGTCTGCAAACTTAATGATGGTGTTGGAGTCGTGCCTGGCCATGCAATTGTGGGTGAACAGGGAGTACAGGAGGGGACTGAGCACACACCCCTGGGGAGCTCCAGTGTTGAGGATCAGTGTGGCAAATGTGTTGCTACCTACCCTCACCACCTGGGGGCGGTCCGTCAGGAAGTCCAGGATCCAGTTGCAGAGAGAGGTGCTTAGTCCCAGGTTGCTTAGCTTAGTGATGAGCATTGAGGGTACTATGGTGTTGAACGCTGAGCTGTAGTCAATGAATAGCATTCTCACATAGGTGTTCCTTTTGTCCAGGTGGGAAAGGGCAGTGTGGAGTGCAATAGAGATTGCATCATCTGTGGATCTGTTTGGGCGGTATGCAAATCGGAGTGGGTCTAGGGTTTCTGGGATAGTGTTGTTGATGTGAGCCATTACCAGCCTTTCAATGCACTTCATGGCTACGGACGTGAGTGCTACGGGTCTGTAGTCATTTAGGCAGGTTGCCTTTGTGTTCTTGGGCACAGGGACTATGGTGGTCTGCTTGAAACATGTTGGTACTACAGACTTCATCAGGGACATGTTGAAAATGTCAGTGAAGACACCTGCCAGTTGGTCAGCACATGCCCAGAGCACACGTCCTGGTAATCCATCTGGCCCAGCAGCCTTGTGAATGTTGACCTGTTTAAAGGTCTTATTCACATCGGCTACGGAGAGCGTGATCACACAGTCGTCCGGAACAGCTGATGCTCTCATGCATGCATCAGTGTTGCTTGCCTCGAAGCAAGCATAGAAGTGATTTAGCTCGTCTGGTAGGCTCGTGTCACTGGGCAGCTCGCGGCTGTGCATCCCTTTGTAGTCTGTAATAGTTTGCAAGCCCTGCCACATCTGACGAGCATCGGAGCCGGTGTAGTATGATTCAATCTTATCCCTGTATTGACGCTTTGCCTGTTTGATGGTTCGTCGGAGGGTATAGCAGGATTCCTTGTAAGCTTCCGGGTTAGAGTCCTGCACCTTGAAAGCGGCAGCTCTACCCTTTAGCTCAGTGCGAATGTTGCCTTAATCCATGGCTTCTGGTTGGGGTATGTACGTACAGTCACTGTGGGGACGACGTCCTCAATGCACTTATTGATAAAGCCAGTGACTGATGTGGTGTATTCCTCAATGTCATCGGAAGAATCCCGGAAGATATTCCAGTCTGTGCTAGCAAAACATTCCTGTAGTTTAGCATCTGCTTCATCTGACCATTTTTTTATAGACCGAGTCACTGGTGCTTCCTGCTTTCATTTTTGCTTGTAAGCAGGAATCAGGAGGACAGAGTTGTGGTCGGATTTACCAAATGGAGGGCTAGGGAGAGCTTTGTATGCGTCTCTGTGTGTGGAGTACAGGTGATCTAGAATGTTTTTCCCTCTGGTTGCACATTTAACATGTTGATAGAGTTTTGGTAGAAGTGATTTAAGTTTCCCTGCATTAAAGTCTCCGGCCACTAGGAGCGCCGCCTCTGGGTGAGTGGTTTCCTGTTTGCTTATTTCCTTATACAGCTGGCTGAGTGCGGTCTTAGTATCTGTCTGTGGTGGTAAATAAACAGTCACGAAAAGTATAGCTGAGAACTCTCTAGGCAAGTAGTGTGGCCTGCAATTTATCACAATATACTCTACTTCAGGCGAGCAAAATCTAGAGACTTCCTTAGATTCCATGCACCAGCTGTTGTTTACAAAATATGCACAGACCGCCCCCCTCGTCTTACCGGAGTGTAAGACCGCCCCCCCCCCCTCGTCATTCAGCCACGATTCCGTGAAACATAGGATATTACAGTATTTGATGTCCCATTGGTAGGATATTTGTGATCGTACCTCGTCTAGTTTATTGTCCAATGATTGCACGTTGGCGAGTAATATTGACGGTAACGGCAGCTTTCCTAGTTGCCTTCTTCGGGTCCTGACGAGGCATCCGGCTCTTCTTCCTCTGCGTCGCTTCCTTTTGCGAATAATTGGGATGTCTGCCCTGTGGGGTGTTTGGAGAATATCGTGTGAGTCCTGCTTGCTGCTGTTGTTGTTGTTGTTGAAAAAATCTTCGTCTAATCCGAGGTGAGTGATCGCTGTCCTGATATCTAGAAGCTATTTTCTGCCGTAAAATACGGTTGCAGAAACATTATGTACAAAATTATTTACAAATATCGCGAAAAAAATCACATAATATCACAATTGGTTAGGAAAAATAATGGTGGCCACAAAATGGTGGCCATCTCCTCCGGCGCCATTTTTTTGTGCATTCAGAAAGTATTCAGACCCCTTCCCTTTTTCACATTTTGTTACATTACAGCCTTATACAAAAATAAATGTAATTGTTTTTTTCTCTCATCAATCTACCCACAATACCCCATAATAGCAAAGCGAAAACAGGTTTTTACCATTTTTATGTCTTTGAGTACATGTTGGAGATTACGGAAGTTAGCATCCCATGAGTCACAGGTCAAATTCTTTTCTTTTTTTTTATATCATGACAATACCCACAATACATTGTCAAATGCTCATTTGCGATCAAGGAACAAAAAACTGTTAATTTTTCAGGTCTTTTTCTCCCCTTTTAGCTTTGCCACATAAAATTGTTCAATAATTCTCCAAAGTCATAATGACAGACATTTATATTTTAGATGGGTCTGAAGATAATATATCCGGCTCATCTGTACAATGCTACAAACAACACATGTACATACTGTACCAAAGCCATTGTCGCATAGAGTTAGAATGAGTCGGATATATTAGAATGAGTTTAAGTAAATATAGACTGTCTAGTGCCAAAAACAAGGGGTTAAACACTGTACGTGTTAATATATATACATATATATATATATATATATATATATATATATATATATATATATATATATATATGTATATATATATATATATATATATAGTTATGTGTTTCCAAACACTTCAGAACAAACTTATTTTCGATTTTTTGGGGGGGACTGTTACGTTTCCCTGCAAGAAAACCAAATAATGTTGCTCAAGTAGAAGGAGGAACTAACAAAGAGTCACTGACAACAACCAAAACGAAACAGGTGGGTTTTTAGGGGGGGTTCTGAAAGACACTCATGGGGGTGTCCACTGAAAGTTGACTAGTAACAACAACTGGGACCTAAAAAACACCCACCATGAACTCCCACAACATTTGCCCAAAAGGAGGCAAACAAAAATAAAAACCCACACCAAACGTACAGACAGGAAGCAAATCAAAAAGTGGAGCAAAACAAAATCACAAGAAGGAACATTTTTTTCTAGAAATCATATAGGGAAGTAGGGAGCGCCAAATAACCCTCCACATCGCTCAAGACAACGGAGCACATGACCAGCCACTCTTAAATAGCACCCGGGCCAACACAGGTGACACACTTTCTCACTAACAAGATGGCAACCAGCACAGATGTAACACATCCTGACTAATGAGATGACAGCAATCGATGCTACGTGCTAACGAGCTATATGTGCTAAAGTCCAACCTCAAGATATAAATGGAAAAACCAAAGCCTGTAATAGGGTCTATCTGTTCTTCCATTTAGTGAATCTGTTATTCAATTTGTTTGCATGGGCTAATGGCAAAATGCCAAAAAAATACTTTTTCATCAAATAATTTTATATATACTACCGTTCAAAAGTTTGGGGTCATTTATTTTGAAAGAAAAGCATTTTTTTTTGTCCTTTAAAATAACATCAAATTGATCAGAAATACAGTGTAGACATTGTTAATGTTGTAAATGACTATTGTAGCTGAAAACAGCTGATATTTTATGGAATATCTACATAGGTGCATAATTGCACCTTTTAGCAATTATGTTAGCACAGCTGAAAGCTGTTGTTCTGATTAAAGAAGCAATAAAATTGGCCTCCTTTAGACTAGTTGAGTACCTGGAGCATCAGCATTTGTGGGTTCGATTACAGGCTCAAAATGGCCAGAAACAAAGACTTTCTTCTGAAACTCGTCAGTCTATTCTTGTACTGAGAAATGAAGGCCATTCCATGCGAGAAAATGCCAAGAAACTGAATATCTCGTACAACACAATAAAAAATTTAAAAAAACAGAAAAGTGGTGCATGAATATACATTCACCCCCTTTGCTTTGAAGCCCCTAAACAACATCTGGTGCAACCAATTACCTTCAGAAGTCACATAATTAGTTAAATAAAGTCCGCCTGTGTGTAATCTAAGTGTCACATGATCTCAGTATATATACACCTGTTCTGAAAGGCCCCAGAGTCTGCACCACCACTAAGCAAGGGGCACCACCAAGCAAGCGGCACCATGAAGACCAAGGAGCTCTCCAAACAGGTCAGGGACAAAGTTGAGGAGAAGTAGAGATCAGGTTGGGATATAAAAAAAATATCAGATCTTTGAACATCCCACGGAGCACCATTAAATCCATCATTACATATTTTAAGAATATGGCACCAAAACAAACCTGCCAAGAGAGGGCCGCCCACCAAAACTCACAGACCAGGCAAAGAGAACATTAATCAGAGAGGCAACAAAGAGACTAAATATAACCCTGAAGGGGCTACAAAGCTCCACAGCAAAGATTGGAGTATCTGTCCATAGGACCACTTTAAGCTGTACACTCCACCGAGCTGGGCTTTACGGAAGAGTGGCCAGAAAAAAAGCCATTGCTTAAAGAAAAAAATAAACAAACACGTTTGGTGTTCACCAAAAGGCATGTGGGAGACTGCCCAAACATATGGAAGAAGATACTCTGGTCAGATAAGGCTTATAATGAGCTTTTTGGCCATCAAGGAAAACGCTGTCTGGCGCAAACCCAACACCTCCCATTACCCCGAGAACACCATCCCCACAGTGAAGCATGGTGGTGGCAGCGTCATGCTGTGGGATGTTTTTTGTTGGCAGGGACTGGGAAACTGGTCAGAAATGAAGGAATGATGAATGGTGCTAAATACAGCAAAAAACTTGAGGGAAACCTGTTTCAGTCTTCCAGAGATTTGAGACTGGGATGGAGGTTCACCTTCCAGCAAGACAATGACCCTAAACATGCTGCTAAAGCAACACTCGAGTGGTTTAAGCGTCTTGGAATGCCCTTGTCAAAGCCCAGACCTCTATCCAATTGAGAATCTGTGGTATGACTTAAAGATTGTGGACACCAGCGGAACCCATCCAACTTGAAGGAGCTGGAGCAGTTTTGCCTTGAAGAATGGGCAAAAATCCCAGTGGCTAAATGTGCCAAGCTTATAGAGACTTGCAGCTGTAATTGCTTTAAAAAGTGTCTCTACGAAGTATTGAGTTTGGGGGGGTGAATAGTTGTGCATGCTCAAGATTTCAGTTTTTTTGTCTTATTTCTTGTTTATCTCACAATAAAAAATATTTATTTAAAGTGGTAGGCATTTTGTGTAAATCAAATGATAGAAACCCCCCCAAAAAAAATAATTTTAACTCTAGGTTATAAGGCAATAAAATAGGAAAAATGCCAAGGGGGTGAATACTTTCCCAATTACAAACTGGTTGGTTTGAGCCCTGAATGCTGATTGGCTGACAGCCAATGGTATATCAGACCATGGTATATCAGACCGTATACCACGGGTATGCCAAAACACTTATTTTTCTGCTTTAATTACGTTGGTAACCAGCTTATAATAGCAATAAGGCACCTCTGGGGTTTGTGGTATATGGCCAATATACCACGACTAAGGCCTGTGTCCAAGCACTCCAGGGAGTTTTTCCTAGCCACCATGCTTCTACACATGCATTGCTTGCTGTTTGTCGTTTTAGGCTGGGTTTCTGTACAAGCACTTTGTGACATCAGCTGATGTAAAAAGGGCTTTATATGTACATTTGATTGATTGATTGTCTCTGCATTGCATTGTGCCTAAGAACAGCCCTTAGCCGTGGTATATCGGCCACATACCACACACCCCTCAGGCCTTATTGCTTAAATATATGTCACGTTCTTGGATATATAAGGCCATAAATTACTTATGGGAAAGGAGAGAGCAGGGAATCTACTTTGGGAGCCAGTTTAGTTTTTACCCCATATGTCTCTTTGCTGTAGCTACTTTGTAGTTATTCAATCAGATTGTTGTGGTGGGCTCAACCGGGTTTAACACGAAGTCACCTGTGGGAAGTAATCTGGGGTTTCAGCCATGCATTCAGAGATGCCCCATATGTACAGGCGTTCAATGTAACCTACTTTCCAACCTTTCGGGCACTGAAGACCAACCCCCAAATAATGCTGTTATAGTATCATGTAGGGGATATTAGAGAGACCTGTTTTTAATCAAGTATGAGGTGTTTGTAGTCACTTGGCTAATTACGATGCTGTGAGTAATTTTGTAAACCTCACATTTTCACTCACCTTTTTACTCTGACTACATAGCAAGTGCACTCAAACAC
>NC_042970.1:5018174-5073174 GCF_901001165.1 Salmo trutta | reverse complement strand
GTTGCTATAAAAGACCATGTGTTGTCTGTCAACTTATCTGGTAAAAGAAGGGTTTAATAAATAGATACAAGTAGTATTAGAAGTCTTTGTTTTGGTAGTAGTTTGGCACTACCTTTTACATTTTGAAAGTAAATACAATCGACAGAGTAACTCATCTTGGCCATGTAAATTATCTTTGATTCTACCGTACGGTAGGTAGTCCTGTTAAGAAGGGATTGACTGGGGAGAGCTAGACCAATAGGATTTACTGTAAATGACCAGTTGTATGCTCTCTGGCAGGGATAACGGTTTATCAGACAGGACCAGAGGCTGTATATCATCAGAATCATGAACATAATCCTGTCTGTCTGTCTGTCTGTCTGTCTGTCTGTCTGTCTGTCTGTCTGTCTGTCTGTCTGTCTGTCTGTCTGTCTGTCTGTCTCTCTTTCTATCTCTGTCTGTCTGTCTGTCTCTCTTTCTATCTCTGTCTGTCTGTCTGTCTGTCTGTCTGTCTGTCTGTCTGTCTGTCTGTCTGTCTGTCTCGCTTTCTATCTGTCTGTCTGTCTGTCTGTCTGTCTGTCTGTCTGTCTGTCTGTCTGTCTGTCTGTCTGTCTGTCTGTCTGTCTGTCTGTCTGTCTCGCTTTCTTTCTATCTGTCCGTCCGTCCGTCCGTCCGTCCGTCTGCCTGTGGCGTCCATGCAGCCCATGCAGCCAGCCCCATCTCTCCTAACTTTGCAATTACAAATAGCAGAGGGCTCCAGGTAATCAGCATTGATCTATCTAGTCACCAAGTCAGCCTCAACAACATTGATCCACTCTGGGGAGGGAGGGAGGCTGGTTCCAGGGGGAAATGCTGAAAGAGAGGAATAAAATAATTATTCTTACCTTAGTCAGCAGTCCCCCCTCCTGTCTTTTTACTCCCTAGTTGTTCTCCATGCCACAATCATCCATCTGTGGTTTACGTTACAAGTTTAAAATCCCTTTTTATCGTGCTCCTTTCACAATGTCTCTATTATCGACGGGGATAAATAGGCTACGACGTATTAGAAGTTTATTCTCGTCTAGTCAAATGGCATAATAATAACATAAAACATTTTTATCGTATCAGTCTGTACTGTAGAGAGACGATTCTCCAGAGGACATGGCATTCAGTAGACTCACTAGGGGAACTACTGCAGACATGGATCATCGAAGCACATACTGTACCGAAACCTTGCTATTTATAAATCTCCCATGAGATGATTAGACCTATGCCTTATTTCATAGTACATAATGTAGGCGAGTGGTAAAGGAAGAATCCATTATTCATACCTGGCTCGCAATTTTCCACGGTAGGCCATTTGTCACTGTAAGCACTTTTGCTTGTCAGGTTAGAATGTTGAGAAACTTTACGTCATACACACACACTACCTACTGTCTTATTTACCAGGAGAAATCTTTTCAGTTCTGGGTGCATGCCTGTTTATTGGTGTCTCTCTAATATAACAGGCTGTGCTTTAGTGTATATATAGTATAACAGGCTGTGTGTTATTGTTGGAAACTGGCATTAAAGACAATATATTGGGTGTTATATAAAGTCCACACAGTAGCTTTACAATAGCTAATATGATAGCATGTAACTTATTTCAGGTTTTATAATAGTACTATTTAATATCAGCATCAGACAACACTAACTTGAAATGAAATTGCAATTTGTATTTATATTTATTATGGATTATCATTCGCAATGACTTAGACACATTTGAAGAAGAGTATATTAGCAGTCTGTATTCATCCTATTCCTTAAAGTTACAATGCAAAGCCTTCTGCAAATAATACAGATTATAATTAGGTCATTCTAAATAACTATTATGCTTGGTGTAAGCTACTGTTCTGATTAAACTCTGCTCGAGTGTCATAATAACAATTAAAAACATCCAAACGATCCTGCTGTTCAGGTTGACTCCCAGAATGATGTTTATAGTTTACTGGTCGCGTACATCGATTTGCAGATGTTACGGGAAGGTGCAGCGAAATTATTGTGTTATCTAGCTCTAACAATGCAGCAATATCTAACAATACAAAACAATACATAATACAGGAAGTAAAAAAAAAAAAGGAAATGAAATTATATCAGAACGAGAACAGTCCTTAGTTGGGAGTCATCACACGATAATTGCCAACATATTTATGAAAATATTATTTAAAGTTTTTCATAAAAAAACAACAACATTATTTTAAATTCATTTTTTGCGTTACCGAAGTTGCTAACCAAGTGGACGTTCGTCATTTTCACGTGTTTTGACCCAGTCGGGTTAATTCTATAATCTTGTTAATGAATTAATGGAATTTACGGTTTCCATGGTGAATTATTAGTTTCACATTCATTCTTGGGCTAGCTAGCCCACTGGTACGGAAGAGATCACATTTGGAAAAAGGTTATAGATGTTTATAAAACCCCCTGACTGTTGCAAACCAAATAGTAGCATTAGCAATTAACATGTATTTACTTTATTCCCAAGGGAGATGAAGTTTATGAATTTCCTGCCTCGGCTGTGGGGCAGTGGAATTACAAAATTGTGCCTTCTTCACCACGCTGTCTGTGTGAAGGTACCATTTCTGGTCCTCAGTGATGTGTACGCCGAGGAACTTGAAGCTTTTCACCCTCTCCACTGCGGCCCCTGTCTAAGTGGATGGAGGCGTGCTGTCTTTGCTGTCTCCCGTTGTCCACGATCAGATCCTTCATTTTATTGACATTGAGTGAGAGGTTATTTTCCTGTCTTGTTGTTGTTGGTAGTTAGACCTACCACTGTTGTGTCATCATCAAACTTGAGTGGAAGATGTGCGTGGCCACACAGTCATGGGTAAACAGGGAATACAGAAGGGGCCTGAGCACGCCCCATGTTGAGGATCAGTGTGGCGGACGTGTTGTTGCCTACCTTCACCACTTGGGGTAGACCCGTCAAGAAGTCCCAGACTTAGGGTTTAGATTCATGGGTCCTGAGCTTCTTGATGAGCTTGGAGAGCACTATGGTGTTGAACACTATGGTGTTGGGCTGTAGTCGATCAACAGCATTCTTACAATGGTAATTGCATCGTCTGTGGACCTGTTGGGGCGGAATTCAAATTGTATTGGGTCTAGGGTGGCAGGTAAGGCGGAGGTGATATGATCCTTAACTAGCATCTCAAAGCACTTCATGATGACAGGAGTGAGTGCTATGGTTGCGATACTAATTTAGTTCAGTTACCTTCCCTTTCTTGCATACTGGAACAATAGTGGACATCTTGAAGCAAGTGGAGACAACAGACTGGGATAGGGAGAGATTGAATACGTACTTAAACACTCCAGCCAGCTGGTCTGCACATGCTCTGAGGATGTGGCTTGGGATGCCGTCTTGGGGCCTGCAGCCTTGCGAGAAAAAAAAATCCTCAGATTGGTTTCCAGTTTGACCAAAGTCCAGTTTAGTTCCTTGAGAGCTGTCGCTGCGTACGGCTTGGGTGGGTGGGTGGGTGGGGGGGGGGATATACACAAAAGGGACGATGACCGATGAAAATGATCTCGGGAGGTAATGCGGTTGACATTTGATGGTGATGTATTCCAGATCGGGAGAACAAAAGGACCAGGAAGACCCACAGGAACCAATCTATTTCCAGTGTACAGTATGGCTCATTTAGCTCTCTGAGAGAAACCCAAAACCTTCAGAACAGATAGTTTGTTTCTGTGTCATCAGAAGGCAGGTTGTGTGTGTGTGTGTGTGTGTGTGTGTGTGTGTGTGTGTGTGTGTGTGTGTGTGTGTGTGTGTGTGTGTGTGCGTGTGTGTGTGTGCGTGCGTTTCATCAGAAGGCAGGTTGTGTGTGTGTGTGTGTGTGTGTGTGTGTGTGTGTGTGTGTGTGTGTGTGTGTGTGTGTGTGTGTGTGTGTGTGTGTGTGTGTGTGTGTGTGTGTGTGTGTGTGCGTGCGTTTCATCAGAAGGCAGGTTGTGTGTGTGTGTGTGTGTGTGTGTGTGTGTGTGTGTGTGTGTGTGTGTGTGTGTGTGTGTGTGTGTGTGTGTGTGCGTGTGCGTTTCATCAGAAGGCAGGGGGCCAGCCATGCACAACAGTGATTCAAATTAGCGATGAATCCAAACCCCTTAACTTATTATTGTATTAGATAAGCAGCCCGGGCTTGTAAGATCAAGTTGAGATAATGACAGTATTTCTTTCCCTCAAAGTCTCTTGATGTTACATCAACACCATAGCGGTAGAAATCAATGTGCCTTAGGCAATATTTTTAAACCTGTCTTGGTTTATTCATCTGTGCTATGTGTTATTCCATCACATATTCCAGCCAGGTCACACCAGATCGACTTCAGTATTCAACGTTTGTTCAGGTCCACAGGACTTTGGGAGGTACTTTCAATACCGTCCACTAGGGGCTATGTGAGTGCCTATTACCATCCAGTAGGCTGTCGGTTTGCTTTGTTGCGTTGTGAATGGGGGTAGGGGAAAGGGCAAAAACAGCGCGCTCAGGCTCTAAGAATCACAGGTGCAATCCCAGTGCTAGGCTATCGTTTTAATTTGATCTGTTCAACTCTATCCCAAACCTTGACCCTTACCTTAACCCTTACCTTAACCCTTACCTTAACCTTTACCTTAACCCTTACCTTAACCCTTACCTTAACCTTTACCTTAACCTTTACCTTAACCCCTACCTTAACCTTTACCTTAACCCTTACCTTAACCCTTACCTTAACCCTTACCTTAACCCTTACCTTAACCCTTACCTTAACCTTTACCTTAACCCTTACCTTAACCCTTACCTTAACCTCTACCTTAACCTCTACCTTAACCTTTACCTTAACCTTTACCTTAACCATTACCTTAACCCTTACCTTAACCTCTACCTTAACCTTAACCCTTACCTTAACCCTTACCTTAACCTCTACCTTAACCCTTACCTTAACCCTTACCTTAACCTCTACCTTAACCTTAACCCTTACCTTAACCCTTACCTTAACCTCTACCTTAACCTCTACCTTAACCTTTACCTTAACCTTAACCCTTACCTTAACCCTTACCTTAACCTCTACCTTAACCTTAACCCTTACCTTAACCCTTACCTTAACCTTTCAGAATGAATGCCTAAAATGAATCATCATTTTTTTCTGTTTTAACTCTGTCCCAAACCTTAACCAATACATTATCTAGTTGGAATGAATACCTAGGTTTAACAGTCTACATTTGATGTTTATCCCTCCCCAGACAAACGTTGAACACCGAAGTGAGACTGTGAGATCTTGTTGCAAATTCAGAGCAACAAAGGCATTTTCAATAAGCAATACATTTCCCTTTAAGCAAATGCACAATCCTTACCTCACAGTAAACACTCTTATCCAGAGCGACTTACAGGAGTCATTAGGGTTAAGTTGCCTTGTTCAAAGATGGGGATTTGAACCAGTAACCCTTTCACTTACTGGCCCAATACTCTTAACTGCTAGGCTACCTGCCAACTTCAAACTACACTGTTAGAACCTTTTTGGAACCCTTTTTTTCTATGTGAAGGGATAGGGTTCTAACCAAGAACAATTTTTATCTGAATAACTATTTTTGGAAGAAATGGTTCTTTGATGATTCTTTGGAAGGCAAGAATGGTTCTACATAGAGCCATATATCATATTTCCCAGCATGCTCTATTGCAGGATGATTTCCAGAATTCTTTATTTTAAAATCTGTATTTTTTGCATGAACATTGATTGTTTGAATAATTTTGTACTACACAAAGATAAATAACGTAAATGTTTCTAAACGAATCCAATATGTTAGTAGTTAGAGTTATTGCTTCCATTACCGGGATGGATGTCCAGTTTATATGATTGAGGTAGTCTCAGAATTCAATCTTCCCTACCATGGCAGTCATTCTGAATGCAGGTTGCGAGTGCAAAAAGAAAAAAAATGGACACTTGTCAAATATCCCCACTCTGGCTGGATTCCGATAGGAATTACACATCACTTTACAATCCAGCATAATGTGACTTGCAGGCCTGATGTAGCCTGTAAACCAGGAGTTTCCTAACACACCTGTGTCAGGATATAACTAGGTCCTCAAAGATAGGCCTCATGATATATTGTATGTCATTATTGTTATAATTTTAAAGGCTAATGAGGCTGGTCTAACCATTCATAGCTCTCGGGTTCCTCTAGGGGGACATAAACCAAAGAACCCTGTATGGTTTTACTAAGCATTTTTACCTTCTAACCGTGTTCCTGAACCTCTCCACCTGTTTTGTTAGGAGAAAAACAGACCACTCCATGAAAGAATGTGAGATCAATAAGATGAGATCCCTTTGTGTGTGTGTGTGTGTGTGTGTGTGTGTGCGTGCGTGCGTGCGTGTGTGTGTGTGCGCGTGCACGTGTGCGTGCGTCTTCCTGATTCTTGGTTTTGTACCTTGCCAATGTCAACCTTTCTCTCTCCCTGGTCGTGGTCAGTACACAGCCCCAGGTAGCTGGGCAGACACCTGTGTTGTGAGATTACCAACTAATATGGCCTAAAGCACTGACTCTGGAGATAGATAGGAGTCCTTTGTAAAAAAAAAAATTGCAAGACAAAGGATCAATGACATGACTTTGCACGTTTTCTCTCCACAAAGAGACACTTAAGTGACCTGTCCTGATTCCCAGGGGCCTATGGGGGGGGGGGGGGGGGGGGGGCAGAGAAAGAGGTGGGGATGTGGGGAGGTGGAGATAGAGAGGTGCCTACTGTGACAGTAATGGGGTTTTCCCCTCACTTTCCTAAAGCCCCTAGGCCCTAAGGGACTACTATTAAGGTAGGGTGGGTCTTGCAGCCGCCTGGCTTTAGATGCCTCGTCTCGAAATTCTTTGACAGGGAGGTGCACTCCCTTAGGGACTTGGCTGTGGAATTACATCAAAGTTCACAGGCTGCATGGTGCCTCCTGCACTGCACATCACCTCTGCCTGCCTCAGTCTCTATCTAGCGCTACAAGTCTTCTTCCTGGTAAGTCTCCACTGTGCTAAGGGACTGAAAGGTAATTCACACTTGCAGATTGGGTTATTGAAGCGGCATATGATTAAACATGAAGGTGAGACTGATTAAACATGAAGGTGAGACTGATTAAACATGAAGGTGAGACTGATTAAACATGAAGGTGAGACGGATTAAATATCAAGGTGAGACTGATTAAACATGAAGGTGAGACGGATTAAATATCAAGGTGAGACTGATTAAACGTGAAGGTGAGACTGATTAAACATGAAGATGAGACGGATTTAACATGAAGGTGAGACGGATTAACCATGAAGGTGAGACGGATTAAACAGGAAGGTGAGACGGATTAACCATGAAGGTGAGACGGATTAAACATGAAGGTGAGACGGATTAACCATGAAGGTGAGACGGATTAAACAGGAAGGTGAGACGGATTAAACATGAAGATGAGACGGATTAACCATGAAGGTGAGACGGATTAAACATGAAGGTGAGATGGATTAACCATGAAGGTGAGACGGATTAAACATGAAGGTGAGACGGATTAAACAGGAAGGTGAGACGGATTAAACATGAAGGTGAGACGGATTAACCATGAAGGTGAGACGGATTAAACAGGAAGGTGAGACGGATTAAACATGAAGATGAGACGGATTAACCATGAAGGTGAGACGGATTAACCATGAAGATGAGACGGATTAAACAGGAAGGTGAGACGGATTAAACATGAAGGTGAGACGGATTAAACAGGAAGGTGAGACGGATTAAACATGAAGGTGAGACGGATTAAACAGGAAGGTGAGACGGATTAAACAGGAAGGTGAGACGGATTAAATATGAAGATGAGACGGATTAACCATGAAGGTGAGACGGATTAACCATGAAGGTGAGACGGATTAAACAGGAAGGTGAGACGGATTAAACATGAAGGTGAGACGGATTAAACATGAAGGTGAGACGGATTAAACATGAAGGTGAGACGGATTAAACAGGAAGGTGAGACGGATTAAACAGGAAGGTGAGACGGATTAAACATGAAGGTGAGACGGATTAACCATGAAGGTGAGACGGATTAAACATGAAGGTGAGACGGATTAACCATGAAGGTGAGACGGATTAAACAGGAAGGTGAGACGGATTAAACATGAAGATGAGACGGATTAACCATGAAGGTGAGACGGATTAACCATGAAGATGAGACGGATTAAACAGGAAGGTGAGACGGATTAAACATGAAGGTGAAACGGATTAAACATCAAGATGAGACGGATTAAACATGAAGGTGAGACTGATTAAACATGAAGGTGAGACGGATTAAACATGAAGGTGAGACGGATTAACCATGAAGGTGAGACGGATTAAACATGAAGGTGAGACTGATTAAACATGAAGGTGAGACTGATTAAACAGGAAGGTGAGACTGACTTTGTAACCTTTGTAATCATTTGGAAATATCGTAGCTGTTAGTACAAGCCAGGTATCCCTTTTGAAAAGCGATTATTTTGACCTCAATGGGACGACCTGGTGAAATAAAGATTTAATAACAAACAGAGCCCTTTGACTGGGAATTGCCACGATGACGCACTTAACACCATTCACTGAGTCCTTCACAAGTAGAGCCTGTAACTCTGCCAATCAATCAATCAATCAATCAAATGTATTTATGAAGCCCTTTTGTACATCAGCCGATGTCACAAAGTGCTGTACAGAAAACCCATCCATAAAACCCCAAACAGCAAGCAATGAAAATGTATAAGCACTCTAGAACTCTAGAACGCGTTACAAATCTCACAGCACGCGTTAAATGCTGTGTAATGTCATTTTACACCATGAGAATCACACTTAGATAGGCAGAGCATCTTCATGTAAAGTTGATCTGTAGAGAATGGAAGATTAGGGTAATTATTGAAAGGTAATCCCGGCGTTAATACCTGTGGTAATCTAAGAAAGCTCAGCACCTCTGCGGAGAGGTGTGGATACAAGTTCACAGTAATTATCACCGTGGAACTAAAAGCTGTGATCTAGCTGAAATGTGTCAGGAAAGGGAAAGTAAGACCATAGACATATAATACGTAGAAAAGGTTTGGAACCTCTAACCCTGGATTCTATTCCAATATAATACATAGAAAGGGTTTGGAACCTCTAATCCTGGATTCTATTCCAATAGAATACATAGAAAGGGTTTGGAACCTCTAATCCTGGATTCTATTCCAATATAATACATAGAAAGGGTTTGGAACCTCTAATCCTGGATTCTATTCCAATAGAATACATAGAAAGGGCGTGGAACCTCTAATCCTGGATTCTATCCCAATAGAATACATAGAAAGGGTTTGGAACCTCTAATCCTGGATTCTATTCCAATAGAATACATAGAAAGGGTTTGGAACCTCTAATCCTGGATTCTATTCCAATATAATACGTAGAAAGGGTTTGGAACCTCTAATCCTGGATTCTATTCCAATAGAATACATAGAAAGGGTTTGGAACCTCTAATCCTGGATTCTATTCCAATAGAATACATAGAAAGGGCGTGGAACCTCTAATCCTGGATTCTATTCCAATAGAATACATAGAAAGGGTTTGGAACCTCTAATCCTGGATTCTATTCCAATATAATACGTAGAAAGGGTTTGGAACCTCTAATCCTGGATTATATTCCAATATAATACATAGAAAGGGTTTGGAACCTCTAACCCTGGATTCTATTCCAATATAATACATAGAAAGGGTTTGGAACCTCTAATCCTGGATTCTATTCCAATATAATACATAGAAAGGGTTTGGAACCTCTAATCCTGGATTCTATTCCAATATAATACATAGAAAGGGCGTGGAACCTCTAATCCTGGATTCTATTCCAATATAATACATAGAAAGGGCGTGGAACCTCTAATCCTGGATTATATTCCAATAATGCATAAAAAGGGCTTGGAACCTCTAACCCTGGATTCTATTTCAATGAGCAAGACAAGCTATAGTGTTGTCATCATGACAAACATGCCATGTGCATATTTCTTAAGCAATCTATGTAAAATACACCTGCATGGAGGACACATTTTCAACAAAGATTTAATTTGTATATATTAATATTTAGATTGTCTATAACCAAGCTTGATCAGATACAGAATAAGGTTGATGAGAATGAAACTTGGTGAACAAAAACTGGACATTGAACTGAACATTTACTCAGGTTGCCCTATTGAATTGCCCTTGAGGAATCAATATGAATCAGTCTATGATGTGAATTTTACAGTATACCCGTCCTTGACCGCTGAGGCAAGCCTGCATGCCTACAGGATAAGATGAGAAATAAGGCTTCCACATCACAACCTCGACAGGACTGAGAGATCAGAGCTAATATGCAGTATACAGTATATGGTTGTGGGTCATGTCAGTTGCAGTTAAACTGACAAACACCAAGTTGGTGGAAATGCTGTGATCATATCACTCAGGTGGTATTTAAAAGATGATGTGTAGAAGCAGCAAAAATAAAACGGTACATTTCCTTTTTTCTCTATCTTCCTCAAACAGACACCGCTGAAGTCCTTTTCCATGCATATTGATGATCCACGAACAAAAAAAAGGTTGATATTCAACATTTACAGTATACTTCCTTTGAACCCGCAAGAATAATCTGGCATGTCAACAGGAAGTGACGATGAGAGGGCTTCTACATCAGAGTCCTTTAAATATCTCCCATAACCTGCTGCCACTGTCATCCGTCAGCTCCATGCATATTGATGAGCCATTAGCCACTGTGACCACCATAGACCATGTGACCATGCGGGTCGACTGCTTACACGTGGAATACAACGTCTGGGCACGGATTGCTTCCCTCATAAGCATCGCCGGTTCTCTCTCATTTTGCTCTCTCTATCTTCTTTCCCTTTCTCTTTCCCCCTCTCTCCTCTCCATCTATCTCAGCCATCTCTCTCTGCTCTCCACCCCCCCCCTCTCCCTCTGTCTCTTTGCGATCCCTCTCTTCCTGCTCCCGCTCTCTCTCTCCCTGATTCCCCGGCTCTCTGCCTGCTCCCCCCTTCTCCCTGCTCATGCTGCCAGTCCATTTCTCTCATCTCTTATCCCCTCCAACCTCTCTCTCTCCACCCCCCCTCTCTCTCTCTCTCCTCTCTCTGCTCCCAGTTCCCCTCCTCCTTTCAGTGTTTTGTGTCCCATTTTTATGAGGTTGAGATGCAATATTAATAAGGGAAGTAGCATATTTACTGAGATGTCCTGGGGAGGCTATTTAACTGACTGGGTCAATGGTGCTTCGAAGCAGAAAACACACACCGTCACTCAGATTTTGACCATGTAAATATCTCTCTGATACAATATAATTTGCACCAGAACACCCTTTATTAAGCAATGTCTGAGGTGATAATATGGCTATAATATGCTACTGCAAGACAAATGACCATATGAGGTTTATGTTCATTAATACAGTACCTATAGCTATTGGTACTGTATGTACCTGGGTTTGGCTTTGAGTATACAATGGTGTTGTCCATCAAAATTTCCATAACTTGATATGTTAAGAAAAGCTTCCATCCAGGAAGTCCTCATTATATTATCTCTTCCAATACAGCGTTTAATAACCATATTTTCCCATAATGACAATTACAGAATCATCACAGAATCATCACTTTATGTGTGACAATACATTCTCTTGAGGCATAACAGATTTCAAGAAGTAAAACGGAATTGTTTGTGCGTCCCAAACGCCACCATACACCCTATATAGTGCACTGCTTTTGACCAGAGCCTTATGGGTCCCAGTTCCCTATGGGCCTTATAAACCCTATGGGTTCTGGTCCAAAGTAAAGGACCACATAGAGAATAGGGTGCCATTTGGGACTAAGTCATTGTTGTCCCTTGGCTTTCACTAATACCTGCAACTTAAAAAGACCAAAAAAAAGGAGATAATAGGATTTGAAGCCTGGCAAACTGTAATGTTCTCTGGAGAGTTTCCCTGGTCACTTGTTATTAGATAATCTCAGATGGATTGCCTCTGACGTTCACAGTGTCATACAAAGACCTGCATACTTTACATTTTGCTTTCGTTCTGGTTATCTCAATATTTGCCATTATACATTCTGTACATAACTCTCTCCGAGACAGTGCCTTTAATGTGAATTAACATTGAGCATAACCTCAGAAATGTTCCAGCCTACACCTGAGATAATATACAGACAATTGTCCCTGATGGTATATGACAGATATGGTGGCCTTTGTTAAAACTAAAAAGGAAGTGCTCTACCTTCTGTATACATGACATTATAATGTGATCTAGCTCACGTTGTGATTGAGTACATTATTATAATATAGCAGAAACAGTAGCCTATGTTAAACTACAGGCGGGCAATCCCCTGTACTGTAGGGTATGAATTACATTATCAGGCAATCTAGTTCAGAGAAAATGACAAATTATTCAAGACAGGGCCTGAATAATGCAGCGGTTTAATAGGAGCTGAAGCCTCAGGGGCCCAAGCCCGTAGGGGGCCCAAGCCTGTAGGGGGCCCAAGCCCTGAAGACCGTAGGGGGCCCAAGACCGTAGAGGGCCCAAGACCGTAGAGGGCCCAAGCCCGTAGGGGGCCCAAGCCCATAGGGGGCCCAAGACCGTAGGGGGCCCAAGCCCGTAGGGGGCCCAAGCCCATAGGGGGCCCAAGACCGTAGGGGGCCCAAGACTGTAGGGGACCAAGCCCGTAGGGGGCCCAAGCCCATAGGGGGTCCAAGACCGTAGGGGACCCAAGCCCGTAGGGGGCCAAAGCCCGTAGGGGGCCCAAGCTGGTAGGGGGCCCAAGACCGTAGGGGACCCAAGTCCGTAGGGGGCCAAAGCCCGTAGGGGGCCCAAGCCCGTAGATATAAAAACATTTTTTACTGCAACCACCAATCACAGGAGCTTGCTCTCAATGAGTGTAGATAGCCTGCTGCCGATCTGCTAATCATCAGATTTGGGGAGGAGAGGAGGTAGGTGGCCCACATGGGTAACTGGGGGGCCGTGTCTTGGTTGGGTAACTGATTCAGGGCCGACCTTAGCTTTTTGGGGGCCCTAAAACACTTCAGTCGACCCCCCCCAGAGAGAAAGTTAATTTCCTGCAATTCTACAAATTTTTTCCATGGGGGGAGAGTAATTTTTTGCAGTTTTAAAGCTAATTACTTGCGGTTTATCCGACGCAGATTCCAGAGCGTAATTGCATAATTTTGAATCACATACCATGTTCTTAGCTCTAGATACTCTTTCAAGAATTCCCATCAAACACCAGAGAAAATTCAGGGCACGTTCATCTGCTCAGGCGTTGCTGACACCTGCCAAATCTTACAATGCCAGGACAGGTATTTTCACATATCAGTTAACCACATTATATGTTATGGCAATCTGTCGGTCGATGACACAGTCGATGACGTTGCACGCACTCATTGGTTGAGCAGGGGAGTACGACCTCATTCAAATTATTTGATTGTCTTGTCCTCACATGAGCCAATCAATTTCCACAGACTGACTGCGCAGTAACAACACAGACTAGCTAGCGAGAAATAAATTACATCACCAAAACAAATAGCCAGCAGATCACACTCCTAAAATAAGTATTTTTTTACTTCTTATATCAAAATATGTCTTGTCTCAACAATATAGGCTGTCAGCTGTATGGTGAATAAGAAATGTTATTCGATAAGAATTACAGTGAATAAGAAATGTGATTGAGTCAGAATTAAAGTGAATAAGAAATGTGATTGAGTCAGAATTAAGGTGAATTAGAAATGTGATTGGATCAGAGTTATGGAGAATAAGAAATGTGATTGGATCATAATTATGGTGAAAAATAACTGTTATTGGGTCAGAATTATGGCTGCTAGTGGTCAAGAAATCCTACTTAGGCCTACTCCTTTGTCATATTTGTTATATGCCATCTGGGTGTGGCAGGTAGCCTACCGGTTAAGAGAATGGAGCAGTGAAAGGTCACAGGTTCAAATCCCCGAGCTGACTAGGTGAACCATCTGTCAATGTGCCTTTGAGCAAGGCACTTAACCTTAATTGCTCCTGTAAGTTGCTCTGTATAAGAGTGTCTGTATTTACATGAAACCTTTTTGCTCGTATATATCTATGTACTGTATAACAAACATTGTATATAAAAAAAAAAACGTCTTCAGGATTGGTGGGTCCCCTGCGGGACGGTTGAGCTAACGTAGGCTAATGGGATTAGCATGAGGTTGTAAGTAACAAGAACAATTCACAGGACATAGACATATCTGATGTTGGCAGAAAGCTTAAATTCTTGTTAATCTAACTGCACTGTCCAATTTACAGTAGCTATTACAGTGAAAGAATACCATGCTATTGTTTGAGGAGAGTGCACACTTTTGAACATGAAAAGTTATTAATGAACAAATTAGGCACATTTGGGCAGTCTTGATACAACATTTTGAACAGAAATGCAATTGTTCATTGGATCAGATTAAAACTTTGCACATACACCGCTGCCATCTAGTGGCCAATACCTAAATTGCACCTGGGCTGGAATAATACATTATGGACTTTCTCTTGCATTTCAAAGATGATGGTACAAAACAAATACATTTTTTTTGTAGTTTTTTTTCTTTGTATTATCTTTTACCAGATCTATTGTGTTATATTCTCCTACATTCCTTTCACATTTCCATAAACTTAAGTATTTCCTTTCAAATGGTACCAAGAATATGCATATCCTTGCTTCAGGGCCTGAACTACAGACATTTAGATTTGGGTATGTCATTTTAGGTGAAAATTTAAAAAAAGGGTCTGATCCTTAAGAGGTTTTTAAAGAATTTGTTACATAGTCATTTAGCAGATAATTTGGGTTCTTAATAGTGCCAACTGTTGTCAAAAGGGGTTTGGTAAATACATTTGATTGATTCAATGGTTGACTGATCGATTGGATTATTTATTATTAATAATCAAATGTAAATTGAATGGAATCTTTTGTTTCCATTCTATTACATTCTACTGTATTCTATTCTATTCAATCCTATTCTAGGCTAATCATGTTCATGTGTGTGTGTCACTGTGGTAACGGTCTGAAATACTATGCATATTTCTGAATGATTATTTTCCACTAGGCTGCTGCTTAATGTCAGACTAGTTTTTGAGAACGGTGGAAATAAGGTGGAGAGCCAATTTGGGGCGGAGTGATTCCAGGCGCTCCCTCCCTCCCTCCCTCCCACTCAGGCCAGTGGAGTGGAGGAGAATTCATTCCTAAAGGGCTGGCTCCTCGGACACAGCTCAAAGGCGTAGCTAGGAGACATTTGTGTGCGTCTCAGGGAAAGAGAGAGTGAGAGAAAGAGAGAGAAAGAGAGGGAGAGAGCTTGCTAAATGAGTGTAGACCTCTCTTAGCTGATCCGGGAGGTTGTTTTGCCACTTAGCCCGTCATGTGATTGCCCTGGGTTTGTTATCCTTCGGATTTTCCTTTCTTTTCTTTTTTGTTGTTGGTTAACTTGATTTTCAGAAGCAGCCTACCTACCACAGCAGAGAAGCCCAAGTAGGCTAGGACTTGTAAATCGTTTTATTTTATTAGGGTAGGCTAGGGCTCCTGGACCCGAACACAAGCTTCCTGTGGAGACTCACTAGCATCTAGCAAAGGCAACAGACTATACTTGTTGGAGACGTCCAGAGAAGGAGAGCCTCTCCCTTACCACTGGTTCTTCTTGTTTCAGTCCTTCTACAAAAGAAGAGGAATTTCAAGGAATATAATATATGCACACATTTAAAAAGGTCAGTTCCTGATATAAGGGTTTCATATTTCAAACAAAACCAAACCAATCTGTGCTCCTGTCTTGTATGTGGGGTTGATGTTTCTTGGATCTACTGATCTAGTCTGCCGGCTGTGTCAGGGAAAGTGTTTGGAGAATAAGGGGATAACACTGAAGGAGAAGGGACAGCGATATTTCTTAGTCTCCCTTCTGTGGATACAAATATGAGAGGACGGGCAAGTCAACATACGATTTTCACTTTTTGAGATACACATTTTAGCTAAGCAAACTATGTGAATTCGGTGAATGCAATCGGGTAAGTGTATATATGTGTATATATATATGGATAGCTAATTCGTGCATTGTGCATGTCTTTTAGCTAGAGAACGGTAAAACTTGGCCAAGCCATAGCCAGATATGTGTCTGTAGCTATCTCGTGTTGTGTGAGCTGGGTCGTCCACGGTAGCTGGCTGTTTAACGCCTCCTGTTCTGCCTGTTTCTTCTGTTTCGGACCTCACCGTTTCGCTCACCGTTTCGCCCTTCGCAGCTGCTGCTGTTAGTCACGTCGCTGCTGGCCGGTTCATGGCTTTCCAAACCGGGCTAAAAACAGGTGCATATGTGCAAGGACATATGTGGTGACTCTGTTGGAGATGGTATGCGTTAACGTGTACTGTTGGTTTACTATTTATTTATTTATTTAAGCCGATTATCGTCGGTTTCTATGGTGTTACTACAGTTATATTGCTATTCCGCTTAATTACTAGGACTGTACAGTGAGATTTGAAAGGTGAAGTTATGTCTAGCGATATGTAACTTTTAGTTATTTCTGCATTTTATTGCGTTTCTACTTTTCACGGCCTGCCTTGGAAATGTTGTTTACACACAGCCTACTACTATACAGTCTAATAGTTTATTACATCTCATTACAGTAACCATTCATTATATCATGCTACGTTAGATTAGCTGAGTACACTCATGAATACTTTTTCCCCCCATTTTCTTAATCTGGTTTCTATGAATAAATCCTACTAGTTGATTTTATTCTAGCCTGTGTTATTGCACTATAGCCACCGATTTGCTGAAAACATTTTACAAGGTGGCTAGATCCAGGTCCACATTATGGCAGGCTAGTGAAGCCAGTAGCTATGTATTTCATGTAGGTTACAGCTATTTGTTTTCGGTACATTTGCACACATGTGCTTTTTTTCTTGCGTTGTGAGAGAACAGTTGGGGGGTCCAATTTGGTTAGGTTGAATACAAAAACTAAAAATGAGTCAGCATGCGTTAGATTCCGCACTGTAACATTTTACTGCAATCTTCCAATGTAACGCAGTTATCTCTTACCGCTACTGTTTGATTCACATCAAAACCCCACACGGTTTGGTTCAATAATAAAAGTGTGTTTTAATATTTGACTCACGTCCCTCTTCTCCATGGAGACGTTTGAAACCTTCCAGCTGGGGGGGTATCTCTAATCTCTGTATGGCTTTCTCTCCATGTGAGGACAGACAACCATATGTCAGGGAAACATTTAGGAACAGGACGACCACACTTTCATTCTTTACAAACACCTTTTTGGTTTCAATATGTTTGTGTGGTCCTTTTAAAAAAAACAATTTTTTTTCTTGATAACATCACACTTGTTTTCTTGTTAATCTTTCGAGGTATTTGTGTGTGAGTCTGTGGTATTTTTTACGTGACCTATCCGAGTGTTTTCCCCTGAGGTGCACTAAAACACTTAGGAATATAAATCCATGTGTGTTTTTTGAATGTGTTAACACCCAATAGACCATTGTATGTTTGTTTATTGTTCTGATTCACTGGGAGGTGTTATTCATAGCCCATTTAGTTATAGATACTTGAAACCTTGGCGGTTTGCCTGTTAGGAGTGGCACTGCATTCTGAAGCTTAAGCTGTTACTAATGAAGCATTATAAACTGGGTGGTTCCAGCTCTGAATGCTGATTTGACCGACAGCTGTGGTATATCAGACCGTATACCATGGGTATGACAAAACATTTTAGTTTTTATTGCTCTAATTACTTTAGTAACCCGTTTATAATAGCAATAAGGCACCACAGGGGTTTAAAATAAGGCCCGAGAGAGTGTGGTGTATGGCCAGGGGCTGTTCTTACCCACAATGCAATGTGGAGTGCCTGGATACAGCCCTTAGTCGTGGTATATTGGCCATATACCACAAACCCCCAAGGTGCCTTATTGCTATTATAAACTGGTTATCAACGTAATTAGAGCAGTAAAAAAAAAAAAAAGTATTTTGTCATACCAATGGTATACGGTCTGATATACCATGTCTACGGCTGTCAGCCAATCAGCATTCAAGGCTTGGGCTTGGAAAAATCCAGTTTTATAATAATGGACAACAGCAGTGACATATTGAGCCGCTTTTGGCCGAATCCCCAACAACCGGATGTTCCCGGGTTTCCAGGGGAAATGGAGAGAGCATGTGACTTGACTTCCTCTTTCGGACGTTAATTAACAACGCGACGCCATAGATTATCCGTTATATTAACCAGATGCTGTAGTGGCCGATTTATAACAATTCAAGTAAATATCTTCAAAAAACGGAAGGAAACTGGGAAGAGGTAAGATCAGGTGGGACCATTCTAGCCAATGAGAGGGCAGATACGTGTGGCTGGGAAGAGGTAAGATCAGGTGGGACCATTCTAGCCAATGAGAGGGCAGATACGTGTGGCTGGGAAGAGGTAAGATCAGGTGGGACCATTCTAGCCAATGAGAGGGCAGATACGTGTGGCTGGGAAGAGGTAAGATCAGGTGGGACCATTCTAGCCAATGAGAGGGCAGATACGTGTGGCTGGGAAGAGGTAAGATCAGGTGGGACCATTCTAGCCAATGAGAGGGCAGATACGTGTGGCTGGGAAGAGGTAAGATCAGGTGGGACCATTCTAGCCAATGAGAGGGCAGATACGTGTGGCTGGGAAGAGGTAAGATCAGGTGGGACCATTCTAGCCAATGAGAGGGCAGATACGTGTGGCTGGGAAGAGGTAAGATCAGGTGGGACCATTCTAGCCAATGAGAGGGCAGATACGTGTGGCTGGGAAGAGGTAAGATCAGGTGGGACCATTCTAGCCAATGAGAGGGCAGATACGTGTGGCTGGGAAGAGGTAAGATCAGGTGGGACCATTCTAGCCAATGAGAGGGCAGATACGTGTGGCTGGGAAGAGGTAAGATCAGGTGGGACCATTCTAGCCAATGAGAGGGCAGATACGTGTGGCTGGGAAGAGGTAAGATCAGGTGGGACCATTCTAGCCAATGAGAGGGCAGATACGTGTGGCTGGGAAGAGGTAAGATCAGGTGGGACCATTCTAGCCAATGAGAGGGCAGATACGTGTGGCTGGGAAGAGGTAAGATCAGGTGGGACCATTCTAGCCAATGAGAGGGCAGATACGTGTGGCTGGGAAGAGGTAAGATCAGGTGGGACCATTCTAGCCAATGAGAGGGCAGATACGTGTGGCTGGGAAGAGGTAAGATCAGGTGGGACCATTCTAGCCAATGAGAGGGCAGATACGTGTGGCTGGGAAGAGGTAAGATCAGGTGGGACCATTCTAGCCAATGAGAGGGCAGATACGTGTGGCTGGGAAGAGGTAAGATCAGGTGGGACCATTCTAGCCAATGAGAGGGCAGATACGTGTGGCTGGGAAGAGGTAAGATCAGGTGGGACCATTCTAGCCAATGAGAGGGCAGATACGTGTGTGTGTGAACAATGGGTACAACGGCTTCCATTAGTTACTCCAGTCACAAAGTCAAAATTGGTTATGTATTGTAAAAATTCATGAAAACAAAACATTTTACTTCTTGTTCTTAATGGTTAGGGTTAGGCATAAGGTTAGCCTTGTGGTTAAGGTTAGAGTTAGGTTTAAAATTACAATTTTTAAGAAGATAAATTGTAGAAATAGGCGGGGTTTCTGAGTTTGTGACTGTGGTAACAAGTGACAACCAGGCACAACTCTGATATGAAGTGTTATTTTTTTTTTCTCCAACTTTCCAGGATGTAACATGTCCTACTTATACACCGTAACATCCTAATCATTACCAATATTCTATTAGCTCAAATAAGTCACACGTAGCAAATAAGCCATACATTATTTTTGTTTGGTTAACCAAATTCGACACTCTCATTGACCTCCATACAAAAAACTGAGTGGAAAAAAAGAAATAAAAAATGGCGACACTTCCAT
The DNA here is from genome assembly GCF_901001165.1 of Salmo trutta. Taxonomy (NCBI): domain Eukaryota; kingdom Metazoa; phylum Chordata; class Actinopteri; order Salmoniformes; family Salmonidae; genus Salmo; species Salmo trutta. Next base: position 5,053,296 of record NC_042970.1, on the reverse strand, counting down.
CTTAACTCCTCCTCCACGTTTACTGGATTGGTTAAACAATGCAGAAGAGAAACTCCCCCCCCACAGTTTTATTTCTTCTTCTCCTTATGGTCAAGACCAGTATGTAGGTGATATATTTTCTGGTGTTTCTTTTACATTTGCTACTCTAGGTTACATATTGAGAGACAAGAGGTTTATACAATTATGTCCTCTTGTCCTATTTTCAAATGGGTTGTTTAAAAAAAATAAAATAATAATAATAATAATGCTTTGTGGCTCTCCACTCTCGGTGTTTTTTTTGTTTTGTTTTTTTTTACATCTTGAAACAAGATAATATATTTAGTTTGGTTTGGTCATTCATTTCTATGCCTTCGCTATTTGATGAAACAACGTTGATGTAGTACCTCAGAGAGCTGCTCTGTAATTAAATAATCAATGGAAAGTGCTTTTAGTAGTGACTTGGAATGCATTCTCAACACTGAAAACAATGTACAAGTCCACAAACAGCACCCTATTGCCTTTACAACACATAGGGGGCTCTGGTCAAATGTAGTGCTTTATGTAGTAGGGAATAGACTGCCGTTCGGACCACAATAAATGTCTCACTTGCACACAGATTAGTAGTATCTCCTCTCCATGACCCTAATACATCATGTAGTACCATCTCTCCATGACCCTAATACATCATGTAGTACCATCTCTCCATGACCCTAATACATCATGTAGTAATATAGTAGTACTACCTCTCCATGACCCTAATACATCATGTAGTACTACCTCTCCATGAGCCTAACACATCATGTAGTAATATAGTAGTACTACCTCTCCATGACCCTAATACATCATGTAGTAATATAGTAGTACTACCTCTCCATGACCCTAATACATCATGTAGTAATATAGTAGTACCACCTCTCCATGACCCTAATACATCATGTAGTAATATAGTAGTACCACCTCTCCATGACCCTAATACATCATGTAGTAATATAGTAGTACTACCTCTCCATGACCCTAATACATCATGTAGTACTACCTCTCCATGACCCTAATACATCATGTAGTAATATAGTAGTACTACCTCTCCATGACCCTAACACATCATGTAGTAATATAGTAGTACTACCTCTCCATGACCCTAATACATCATGTAGTAATATAGTAGTACCACCTCTCCATGACCCTAATACATCATGTAGTACTACCTCTCCATGACCCTAATACATCATGTAGTAATATAGTAGTACTACCTCTCCATGACCCTAACACATCATGTAGTAATATAGTAGTACTACCTCTCCATGACCCTAATACATCATGTAGTAATATAGTAGTACCACCTCTCCATGACCCTAATACATCATGTAGTAATATAGTAGTACTACCTCTCCATAACCCTAATACATCATGTAGTACTACCTCTCCATGACCCTAATACATCATGTAGTAATATAGTAGTACTACCTCTCCATGACCCTAACACATTATGTAGTAATATAGTAGTACTACCTCTCCATGACCCTAATACATCATGTAGTAATATAGTAGTACCACCTCTCCATGACCCTAACACATCATGTAGTAATATAGTAGTACTACCTCTCCATGACCCTAATACATCATGTAGTAATATAGTAGTGCCTCCTCTTATCTCTCTGTGAGCGGTAGCAGCTGTCGTCTTGTTTTATCTCCCTGTGAGCGGTAGCAGCTGTGGTCTTGTTTTATCTCCCTGTGAGCGGTAGCAGCTGTCGTCTTGTTTTATCTCCCTGTGAGCGGTAGCAGCTGTCGTCTTGTTTTATCTCCCTGTGAGCGGTAGCAGCTGTCGTGTTGTTTTATCTCTCTGTGAGCGGTAGCAGCTGTCGTCTTGTTTTATCTCCCTGTGAGCGGTAGCAGCTGTCATCTTGTTTTATCTCTCTGTGAGCGGTAGCAGCTGTCGTCTTGTTTTATCTCCCTGTGAGCGGTAGCAGCTGTCGTCTTGTTTTATCTCCCTGTGAGCGGTAGCAGCTGTCGTCTTGTTTTATCTCTCTGTGAGCGGTAGCAGCTGTCGTCTTGTTTTATCTCCCTGTGAGCGGTAGCAGCTGTCGTCTTGTTTTATCTCCCTGTGAGCGGTAGCAGCTGTCGTCTTGTTTTATCTCCCTGTGAGCGGTAGCAGCTGTCGTGTTGTTTTATCTCTCTGTGAGCGGTAGCAGCTGTCATCTTGTTTTATCTCCCTGTGAGCGGTAGCAGCTGTCTTCTGAGGCAGCACCACTTTCTCCATGCGTCCCAAATGCCATCCTATTCCCAATATAGTGCACTACTTTTGAACAGGGCCCTATACGATATAGGGTGCTATTTGGATCACTGCCTCTGTCTGCTGAAGTACACACAGGGCTGTGTAATAGTCCACACTTCAGCTGCAGCAGTCGTCTGGATCCTAACCTACACGTTCCTGCTCTGTTGCCTGTAAATAACCTGCGGTGGGTTGTCTTAAAGGGTATGGGAAAAGGTTTAGGAGCGAGTCATGCATGCCCCTTTAATGATCAGTCTGCAGTGTTGCAGTAGAAAGCAACAAAGTTACTGGATACAGAAGGAAAAGAAGGGAGATTCAGACTTTTCAGTAGGAAAGTGAAGCAATAGCAATAGTAGTTCCACATGTAGTAATGTGTAAATACCGTCATCCCTCTTCTCCTGGTCTTTTCAGAACAGAAAGTTGTACAACCTTCGTAAAAGGTTGAAAGGTACCGTAGCTGTGTTCTTCCAACTAAAAGGGTTCCTTGAGGGTTATTTTGTTGGGTAAAAAAAAAGGTTTTCTGACCCACAGGCACAAGCAAACGAACACTTTATATAATAACATATAAGTGGGTTCTTATATTTGTCCGATTTCGCACATGTACAAGTGTGTAGTCTTCCACTGTGGCTCAGTTGGTAGAGCATGGTGTTTGCACCGCCAGCATGGTGTGAACAACGGCAGGGTTGTGGGTTCGATTCCCACGGGGGGCCAGTACAAAAAAGAAATAAAAAAAATGCATGAAATGGTATGAAATGTATGCATTCACTACTGTAAGTCGCTCTGGATAAGAGCGTCTGCTAAATGACTGAAATGTATTAATATGTTTGTGTGAATTTGGAAATGTTTTGTTTGTTTGTTGCATGTACTACCTCTCCCTGAGACGCCCTCGGAGAGTGGGGCGACTGCCAGGGTCTGCCATTGTCAACGGCAACCCTTGAGCAATTAGGGTTAGGCCTAAGTGCCTTTTCTGGAGTGCATATCGACAGATTCTCGGTTACTGGTCTAACGCTCTAACCGCTAGGCTACCTGCCACCTTGATGGGTCTAGGTAAAACAGGTTGTATTGATTTTAAAAGGAGGATTTAAACTAGACTTCTATAGGGAAAAGGCCAGTTCTGTACAGACTGTTAGGATGGGACTGGTTCTGTAGGATGGGACTGGTTCTGTAGGTTAGGATGGGACTGGTTCTGTAGGTTAGGATGGGACTGGTTCTGTAGGTTAGGATGGGACTGGTTCTGTAGGTTAGGATAGGACTAGTTCTGTAGGTTAGGATGGGACTGGTTCTGTAGGTTAGGATGGGACTGGTTCTGTAGGTTAGGATGGGACTGGTTCTGTACAGACTGTTAGGATGGGACTGGTTCTGTAGGTTAGGATGGGACTGGTTCTGTAGGTTAGGATGGGACTGGTTCTGTAGGTTAGGATAGGACTAGTTCTGTAGGTTAGGATGGGACTGGTTCTGTAGGTTAGGATGGGACTGATTCTGTAGGTTAGGATGGGACTGGTTCTGTAGGTTAGGATGGGACTGGTTCTGTAAGTTAGGATGGGACTGGTTCTGTACAGACTGTTAGGATGGGACTGGTTCTGTAGGTTAGGATGGGACTGGTTCTGTACAGACTGTTAGGATGGGACTGGTTCTGTAGGTTAGGATGGGACTGGTTCTGTACAGACTGTTAGGATGGGACTGGTTCTGTAGGTTAGGATGGGACTGGTTCTGTACAGACTGTTAGGATGGGACTGGTTCTGTAGGTTAGGATGGGACTGGTTCTGTAGGTTAGGATGGGACTGGTTCTGTACAGACTGTTAGGATGGGACTGGTTCTGTAGGTTAGGATGGGACTGGTTCTGTAGGTTAGGATGGGACTGGTTCTGTACAGACTGTTAGGATGGGACTGGTTCTGTAGGTTAGGATGGGACTGGTTCTGTACAGACGGTTAGGATGGGACTAGTTCTGTAGGTTAGGATGGGACTAGTTCTGTAGTTTAGGATGGGATTGGTTCTGTAGGTTAGGATGGGACTGGTTCTGTAGGTTAGGATGGGACTGGTTCTGTAGGTTAGGATGGGACTGGTTCTGTACAGACTGTTAGGATGGGACTGGTTCTGTAGGTTAGGATGGGACTGGTTCTGTACAGACTGTTAGGATGGGACTGGTTCTGTAGGTTAGGATGGGACTAGTTCTGTAGGTTAGGATGGGACTGGTTCTGTACAGACTGTTAGGCTACTCTTTAGAAGATCTCTAAGGAAGCTGAATCAGCACATTGAAGTCTCTTGAGATCATCAGCTCCAATTGTAGGTTTGGGACGATACCAATATTGCGATACTCGTTAGTATCGTAGCAAGGAAACAAAACACGAAGCGAACGTGACTTCTTTAGGAAAACAGTAGGGCTGGGAATTTGCCAGGGACGTCACGATTCTCTATGTATTGTGATGGTCACGATTCTATATGTATTGTGATGGTCACGATTCTATATGTATTGTGATTGTCACGATTCTATATGTATTGCGATTCGATACTGTGCTTTCATTGCGATTCGGTGTTCCAAACATGCATGTATTGCTCACCATATGTCTGCTGCAGAGGGACAAGAGAGAGTCATGAGAAGATGATCAATCATGGCAATAAAATGGCTGTAAACAAATTGTCTCCCTATTTTAAAAAGAAGCTGGAGAACAAGCTATGAAGGAAAAAATGCTGGAGTTTTGGTGCAGGTACAGCCAACTATCACAAAAATAATATTGAGATATTGTCAAAACGATACAATATATCGTCAAAAATAATATTCTGATATATAACTATATACATCCCCCGTGTCCCCCGTCCCCTTCCCCCCCGTCCCGTCCCCTTCCCCCCCGTCCCCGTCCCAGCCCCCCGTCCCCGTCCCAGTCCCCCCGTCCCCCGTCCCCTTCCCCCGTCCCCGCCCCGTTCCCCGTCCCCGTCCCCCGTCCCAGTCCCCCGTCCCCGTCTCCCCGTCCCCCGTCTCCCCATCCCCGCCCCGTACCCCGTCCCCCGTCCCCCGTCCCCGTCTCCCCGTCCCCCCGTTCCCATCCCCCGTTCCCGTCCCCCGTCCCCCGTCCCCATCCCCCCGTTCCCCGTCCCCGTCCCCCATCCCAGTCCCCCGTCTCCTTCCTCCCCGTCCCCGTCCCCCGTCCCCTTTCCCCCGTCCCCTTCACCCCCCCCCCAGTCCCCCGTCCCCCGTCCCCCCGTCAAAGAAAAACAGCTCTAATGTTGGAAGCAGACATCATTCTATTGTCAGCCAGAGTCACATGCATGTCTTTTCCATGCTACAGCACACAATATTTGACATCATACAGCTGGTTTTTAAAGGAACGAATAGTTTCATCTGCTTCATGTTTTTCATTTTAGCCATGGGGGGACAAAAATAGCGTGATACTTCTATTGTCCTATCCCTACTGGTTTGTTTCTCAAGGCTTAATGTAAACATGTTGTTTACTTTGTACTGTAGGCTAAACACTTTATGGGCAAGGCATTTTATAGATTTTTTATTTTTTTATTTTTTTCTCTCTGCTAATCAATATTTCTTCAAAACATTTTTTTTTTTTTTAAATACCTTTTAACTTAGGTTATTCAATACCTTTTTCAAAATGATTCATGGACAGTGTACTTTTTTTTTTTGTAGACAGACTAAGTAGAAAGGCGGGAGCGATTATTGGCTGAAACGGCAATAGTTTGCATTTCCTCTGGTATTCCAAAACAGTGTGTTCATTGTAGCCGTAAAAGTAGGCTGAGGCCTACTCAACCATAGTTGAGACATCAATCTGACAGAAGGCTTTCTTTGTCTCCCACTTAACAAAAATGTGGATGAAGCATTTTCAGACATCTACAATTGTTCTGCTTTTTATGATTCATCCTGCATCTTTTATAGAATAACAAAAGCTACAAAACTCTGAAAGGTCTATTGAAGCATGCAGCCAACACTCAATCCAAAATTTTTTGACATAAACAATTAGCCTAGCAACTAGGCTAAACTTCCATACTGTATCTGTAAGAAGTGGCTAGTTGTTAAAGCAGAAATATATATGCTGGATCTGTGTTATTCTCGTCTATTGTCGTTGTGTCTGTGTGTAACGTCCTGATTGTGTGTTTAGGAGTCATTATAACCATCTTATCCTATATTATCTGATCTCATAATTCTCTCTATAGATAATCCGCCATAGCTAATATTCTTAACTGAGAGCAGCTTTTAGCATTGAGCCTCTGTCAACAGTGACAAGCTCACCAGGAGTCATGTAGCGAGATGCTTAATTCCACAGCACTGCGCAGTCAATGCATAGAGGTGTTCTTTGATGTCTCTGAATGGTCCTGTTTGTTGAAGTGGAGGAGTGTGTGTGGTGAACTAGATGTCAGGAGGAGGGGGGAGGGGTATCAGGAGGAGGGGGGAGGGGTATCAGGAGGAGGGGGGTGTGTATCAGGAGGAGGGGGGTGTGTATCAGGAGGAGGAGGGGGGTGTGTATCAGGAGGAGGAGGGGGGGTGTATCAGGAGGAGTATCAGGAGGGGGGGGGTCAGGAGGAGGGGGAGGGGGGGGTCAGGAGGAGGGAGAAGTCAGGAGGGGTATCAGGAGGGGGGGGGGGTGTCAGGAGGAGGGAGGGGTCAGGAGGAGGGGGGGGTGTCAGGAGGAGGGAGGGGTCAGGAGGAGGGGGGGTGTCAGGAGGAGGAGAGGTGTCAGGAGGAGGGGGGTGTCAGGAGGAGGGAGGGGTCAGGAGGAGGGGGAGGGGGGTCAGGAGGAGGGGGGTGTCAGGAGGAGGGAGGGGTCAGGAGGAGGGGGAGGGGGGTCAGGAGGAGGGGGGGGGGGTCAGGAGGAGGGAGGGGTCAGGAGGAGGGAGGGGTCAGGAGCGTAGTTGTGTGATTCTGAGCCTGATCTTGAAACCCTGTGGTTAAACCATTGTTTATTCCTGTATATTGTTATTACTAGTGAAGGTAGCCAAGTGAATGGCCCCTTTTTCTTCACAATTGTAAAGTTAGACTTATAAATCACCCTATTTTTAACAACACACTGGCTTATCCAGTCATTATTTAGGCCTATCCATTGGCATTGAGGTGTTTTAACGTAGGCCACCTAGAACAGTTCTGAATGCACCAGCAAACCACATTGATAATGAACTAAAATACCTTTTTTATATCTGGTAGCCTTTAGCATAGAGGAAAGACTTGTTATAATATAGGCCTGTACCAGGTCAGATGTTTCCAGGGAGATGGAGTTCATTTCCTAGTGTGTTCAAGATGAAAGGGTGTCTGCCATGTAGGGTGTTTTATCCCAAATGGCACCTTATTCCCTATATAGTGCACTATTTTCCCTATGGACCCTGGTCAAAAGTAGTGCACTAAATACAGAATAGGTTGTCATTTGGAACGTAGACAAATTACTGGTTCGCCATTTAAAAATTGACTCTTTTTTTTCTCCCTTCTTTTTCTCATGTCGCAAGATATCCTTAATCCATATCGCAAGATATCCTTAATCCTTATCGCAAGATATCCTTAATCCTTATCGCAAGATATCCTTAATCCATATCGCAAGATATCCTTAATCCTTATCGCAAGATATCCTTAATCCATATCGCAAGATATCCTTAATCCATATCGCAAGATATCCTTAATCCTTATCGCAAGATATCCTTAATCCTTATCGCAAGATATCCTTAATCCTTATCGCAAGATATCCTTAATCCTTATCGCAAGATATCCTTAATCCTTATCGCAAGATATCCTTAATCCTTATCGCAAGATATCCTTATCGCAAGATATCCTTAATCCTTATCGCAAGATATCCTTATCGCAAGATATCCTTAATCCTTATCGCAAGATATCCTTATCACATTCAACATGTTGAAACATCACTCAGCTGTGCGGAAAGTACATTTTTATTAGTTGACTCTCTTGCGGCTGCTTCCGCAAAAACACACCAACCCCCGCCCCCTGTCACTCAAGCAGCTCAGCTCCTCCTCTTCTCTGTTAGTCACTATCAGTTTGCACGCTGTTCTGTTAGGTCATGCAGTCAACCCGATTTTGGTCCAAACAAGGAACAATGCTGCTTTCATCTTTTGCTTTTTAATAGGCACGTTCCACACTGCGCCTTAGCCCAGGGCTTAAAGCGAGTGTTCACACTTGTACGTTGTAAAGTGGGATAGCACCAACCTTAGCCCAGGGCTAGCAGGCCGTGCTCCGGAGCAGGGTTCGCCCCCCCAACAAAAAAACACGGTGCCAAAATAGCCGGTGTGAAATGGGGGTCGAGGGGGTCGAGTACTTTCACTGAAGTGACATATGCTGGTGATGGCTGTAATACGTTTTGTGCATTATTTTCATAAGTCAATTTTATATGATCTAATCCTTCCATTTGAGGACAGAAACCAAAATATTTTAATTTGTTCAATAACATTGGTTGCCATGACTTACAAAAATGGTTGCTATGCAGGCTGGTTAATGTCTTCTCACTTAAAACTAAAGCTACAAACTCTACAGCTGGAAGGGCAGAAAACGCTCCGTTTCCCTCTGTATTCATAGCTTTTCTATTGACATTTTAATTGGATATATCCATAATAATTATACTACTGTTGCATGATTTCAACCTGGATCACAAAAGTCGATGTCTCATTCGTTCACAGCATTCTCTGTACAGGGGCACGATCAACATTTTTTTAATGTGAAACATTGTTTCCGATGTCGGACAGGTAAGACAGCAAGGTTTATACAAACCATCACTGTTGGAAATCAATTGTTAGGCCAGAAGCAGAGGACTTCACGTCTTAATAAATACCTTATTGTTTAGAACATTGGTCATGTGGCAGTGAGAGAATGTTGGTTGCATGTTATGTTTGTCCCTTATTCTATGGCTTTGGAATACAAGTGTGAATACTTAGCCCAGGGCTAAAGCTTAGCCCGGGGTTAACAAATGCTTGTGTGAACACAAGCTAAGATAGCCCGGGGACAGTCTAGCCTGGGGGATAAGATAGCCCGGTGACAGTCTAGCCTGGGGGATAAGATAGCCCGGGGACAGTCTAGCCTGGGGAGAAGATGGCCCGGGGACAGTCTAGCCTGGGGGATAAGATGGCCCGGGGACAGTCTAGCCTGGGGGATAAGATGGCCCGGGGACAGTCTAGCCTGGGGGATAAGATGGCCCGGGGACAGTCTAGCCTGGGGGATAAGATGGCCCGGGGACAGTCTAGCCTGGGGGATAAGATAGCCCGGTGACAGTCTAGCCTGGGGGATAAGATAGCACGGGGCTAAGCACAATGCGGTGTGAAAAGGCCTAGCTTAAATCATTTTATGTCTAGGATTCCAACAGTCACCCAAGTGTTTTGATCTAAATTGCAAGTCAAATCGCAATATATATATTTTTTAAATGGCCCATATCGTGTAACCCTGGATGGTCAATAGTTATATTCTATTAATGGACCCTTGGTAGGTAGAGTAGTATAGGCCTTGTTTTGCGAACTAGATTTTTGAGAATGTATACATTTAAAGGTTAAATTAGCTAACCAGCCATGCTTTATTCTCTGTTTTTGATAGGGGTAAGCAATGACATCTTCCACCTGGCTAGTGGTATTGAAGACATGAGCCTCTGCTTGTGTCCCAAATGACACTGTAAAGTGAAATAGAGTCCCGTTTTGGTACGATGCCTAGACAATAGAGATGTGGCAGCAGAGGACATGGCTATGCTACTTCTCACAGTTAAACAGCACAGCTCTGTTTTCACACTGACCTGTCTTTACACTTAAATAGAGGACATTGTTCCTCATTTTGAGAGCTTTACTTTACTCACTCATTCGTTGTCACCCCCCCCTCAACATACACACTGGCTATGCACGCGTGAACAGACACGCACATTACACACAAACACACACAGTCCTCTATTGATTCAAACACACTCACACATTGACACAGCCTAAGTAAAGGCTTTCGTCCAGACACACCAGACACAGAGAAAGACCCAGCATGCACCATTTTGTCTTCCGTTTAAAAAGAGCTAGTGATAATCCCGTCTTCAGGGGAAGTAGAAAGGAGAGTCTGTGGTGCGACGTTAACAAGGCGACACTCCATCTTAACAACTCCTCCACATTTACTGGATTGGAGAAGGGGACCGGTGGAACGGCGAGAAGGGGACCGGTGGAACGGCGCAGAAGGGAACCGGTGGAACGGCGCAGAAGGGGACCGGTGGAACGGCGAGAAGGGGACCGGTGGAACGGCGCAGAAGGGGACCGGTGGAACGGCGCAGAAGGGGACCGGTGGAACGGCGCAGAAGGGGACCGGTGGAACAGCGCAGAAGGGGACCGGTGGAACGGCGCAGAAGGGGACCGGTGGAACAGCGCAGAAGGGAACCGGTGGAACGGCGCAGAAGGGGGACCGGTGGAACGGCGCAGAAGGGGACCGGTGGAACAGCGCAGAAGGGAACCGGTGGAACGGCGCAGAAGAGAACCGGTGGAACGGCGCAGAAGGGGAACCGGTGGAACGGCGCAGAAGGGGACCGGTGGAACGGCGCAGAAGGGAACCGGTGGAACGGCGCAGAAGGGAACCGGTGGAACGGCGCAGAAGGGGGACCGGTGGAACGGCGCAGAAGGGGGACCGGTGGAACGGCGCAGAAGGGGACCGGTGGAACGGCGCAGAAGGGGACCGGTGGAACGGCGCAGAAGGGGACCGGACCCTAACAGTTATTTCTTTTTGTCTCCTCAGGACCAGAAAGAAAGAAACCTCAGGTGTTTTTTTTGTGTTTTTTTTGGGGGGGGGGGGGGGGGGGGGGCTGTTCTGTCAGGTTAGTGAAGGTCAGACAGAATGGGTCATGTGTTTTACTGTGAAGGCCTCCTCACAGAACACAGACGACAACATGCATTGCTTCAATCAGAGCATCAGTAGTCACAATGCTGCCTGCGATGACTCACCGAACTGCACCACTCAGCGTTAGGTTAAGGCCTTTCTTGCTTACGTTGGTGAGACAGAGTGACGTTCACAGGATTGAAATGTCTAGATTGATTTTTCACCTGGCAGAAAGGTGGTCTAATGATGTAATGTTTAAATCTTAGAAAGAGACTAGCCCTGTATAGCTGACTCACACACATTTACTGAAAATAAAGTAGCAACCTGCAACACTAGATTACAGGCCTACCTTCCTCATGGTTGGTCCTTTCTGTGGGTCAACATCTCACCAACGATTTGGGGGGGGTGTGTAACTAGGAAGCCAGGGCTGGAGTGGGTGTGTAACTAGGAAGCCAGGGCTGGGGTGGGTGTGTAACTAGGAAGCCAGGGCTGGGGTGGGTGTGTAACTAGGAAGCCAGGGCTGGGGCGGGGGCGGGTGTGTAACTAGGAAGCCAGGGCGGGGGCTGGGGGGGTGTGTAACTAGGAAGCCAGGGCTGGGGCGGGGGCGGGTGTGTAACTAGGAAGCCAGGGCTGGGGTGGGTGTGTAACTAGGAAGCCAGGGCTGGGGTGGGGGTGGGTGCGTAACTAGGAAGCCAGGGCTGGGGTGGGTGTGTAACTAGGAAGCCAGGGCTGGGGCGGGTGCGTAACTAGGAAGCCAGGGCTGGGGCGGGTGCGTAACTAGGAAGCCAGGGCTGGGGTGGGTGTGTAACTAGGAAGCCAGGGCTGGCTGCCAGGCACAGTTGAGCTGACCCTGACTCTGGCGACTGAAGCAGCACATCCGATGTGCAACGACAGAGACCTTGTTTGATTAGTGGCGATAACACGTCAACACCTCAGCTATTATGATGGCTTAGACCGTGGCCACTTTAGTGACACATCACACATCATGTCTGCTTCCCAAATGCGTCCCAGATGTGCCACATCTACAGACAGATGTTCTCTCTTCAACCCTGCCATACATGAAGCATTGTTACAGTAGACCTACTAGCAGAATAACTGTGTAGTCTGTATGCAGCTAAAGGCTATGGTGCTTAGCCTAGCTACATTAGATTTTATTTTTTAGAATGGGTTGTTTTCTCTCTTAATGTTTGTGTCTGTCTGGCACTGAACATTCATTATTGTTTAAAATGATCAACTTACTAGGCTACACAGAGATCGACCTACCAGGCTACACAGAGATCGACCTACCAGGCTGAACGGAGATCGTCCTACCAGGCTGAACGGAGATCGTCCTACCAGGCTGAACGGAGATCGTCCTACCAGGCTGAATGGAGATCGTCCTACCAGGCTGAACGGAGATCGCCCTACCAGGCTGAGCAGAGATCGCCCTACCAGGCTGAACGGAGATCGACCTACCAGGCTGAGCGGAGATCGCCCTACCAGGCTGAGCAGAGATCGCCCTACCAGGCTGAACGGAGATCGTCCTACCAGGCTGAACGGAGATCGTCCTACCAGGCTGAACGGAGATCGCCCTACCAGGCTGAACGGAGATCGCCCTACCAGGCTGAACGGAGATCGCCCTACCAGGCTGAACGGAGATCGTCCTACCAGGCTGAGCGGAGATCGTCCTACCAGGCTGAACGGAGATCGTCCTACCAGGCTGAACGGAGATCGCCCTACCAGGCTGAACGGAGATCGCCCTACCAGGCTGAACGGAGATCGCCCTACCAGGCTGAACGGAGATCGCCCTACCAGGCTGAACGGAGATCGCCCTACCAGGCTGAACGGAGATCGCCCTACCAGGCTGAACGGAGATCGTCCTACCAGGCTACAAGGCTCATATCAGTGTAACAGTTTTAGACATCGCTTAACACTTTGATGCCTAACAACAAGGACACAGTTCACCACATAGCCTATGTCTGTATTTAATGTGTATCCTACAACCTTCTATACCATGTTTCTGTGTTCTCAGAGGGGTCTTTTCTGTCAGAGTACCAGATAGTTTTCCAGGTTGACCCTTTGGCAGCTCGAGGCAGTTCAGAAATGTTAACCGTTTGCTCTCTTCAGCTCACCCCAAAGCATCCCATTTCACACACACGCACGCACGCACACACGCACACACACACGCACGCACACACCTTTCCCTACACACGCACACATTTCCTGCTAGCTAGGGCAGGTTGTGGCCTCTCTCCCGGGTTCAAACAAACCAGTTGTTTTCTACATTTAAAAGGCCTTCTGCTGTAGTTCCACTTCACACCTTGACATGTGATGTTTTCTGAAGTGAAGGCTAACGTGTTTTGTCATAGCTACTTTTGGAAGCACTAGCAGACAGCACTGACAAAAATTGGTGTTCTCCGAAACCTTGGGCATTTTACAGCCTTTTGGAGAACAAAAATACAACAAGTAAAATGTTAAATAAATATGATTTGTGTTTTTCAAAGGGAATAGTTTGTTTGCAAAAACACAGTTTTGTTTTCAGAGTGAGAGAGAGAGAGATGCCCTTTTTTCGAGTTGCAGTAATCCACCCATCCGTCTGTAGTCTCTGTTGTGTTGCCCCCGGGCCTCTTCACTCCTCCATAGCATGTCTAAAACCTTCCCACTGTATCTGTCTTTAGGCCAGTACACACTAAACAAAGCAGTTGTTTTAATGGAGTTCATCTTGCAGACAGCCTCCCACCACAACTCAATGAGAAAAGGGGGAAAGACTGTCTTTCCCTGGTTATTTTAAACCTCAATGCTATTGTCATCCCCCTTGCCTTAAAGGAAACATGGCAAACTGTTTTCTATGCTTCTGCTCCTGCAGATTAGTGCACACACACACACACACACACACACACACACACACACACACACACACACACACACACACACACACACACACACAGATTTTCATCATTGTCTTGAATGCAACAACTGCCGTCCTACTGTAATATTCTGTAACTCCCTCGCTCCTGACTCGCTTGCTCCTGACTCGCTTGCTCCTGACTCCCTCGCTCCTGACTCGCTTGCTCCTGACTCCCTCGCTCCTGACTCCCTCGCTCCTGACTCCCTCGCTCCTGACTCCCTCGCTCCTGACTCCCTGGCTCCCTTGCTCCTGGCTCCCTCGCTCCTGACTCCTCGCTCCTGACTCCCTGGCTCCCTCGCTCCTGGCTCCCTCGTTCCCTCGCTCCTGGCTGCCTCGCTCCTGGCTCCCTGGCTCCCTCGCTCCTGACTCCCTCGCTCCTGACTCCCTCGCTCCTGGCTCCCTCGCTCCTGGCTCCCTGGCTCCCTCGCTCCTGACTCCCTCGCTCCTGGCTCCCTGGCTCCCTGGCTCCCTCGCTCCTGGCTCCCTGGCTCCCTGACTCCCTCGCTCCTGACTCCCTCGCTCCTGACTCCCTCGCTCCTGACTCCCTCGCTCCTGACTCCCTCGCTCCTGACTCCCTCGCTCCTGACTCCCTGGCTCCCTCGCTCCTGGCTCCCTGGCTCCCTGACTCCCTCGCTCCTGACTCCCTCGCTCCTGACTCCCTCGCTCCTGACTCCCTCGCTCCTGACTCCCTCGCTCCTGACTTCCTCGCGCCTGACTTCCTCGCGCCTGACTCCCTCGCTCCTGACTCCCTCGCTCCTGACTCCCTCGCTCCTGGCTCCCTGGCTCCCTCGCTCCTGGCTCCCTCGCTCCTGACTCCCTCGCTCCTGGCTCCCTGGCTCCCTGACTCCCTCGCTCCTGACTCCCTCGCTCCTGACTCCCTCGCTCCTGACTCCCTCGCTCCTGACTCCCTCGCGCCTGACTCCCTGGCTCCCTCGCTCCTGACTCCCTCGCTCCTGGCTCCCTGGCTCCCTGGCTCCCTCGCTCCTGACTCCCTCGCTCCTGGCTCCCTGACTCCCTCGCTCCTGACTCCCTCGCTCCTGACTCCCTCGCTCCTGACTCCCTCGCGCCTGGCTCCCTGGCTCCCTGGCTCCCTCGCTCCTGACTCCCTCGCTCCTGGCTCCCTGACTCCCTCGCTCCTGACTCCCTCGCTCCTGACTCCCTCGCTCCTGACTCCCTCGCTCCTGACTGGTCAGATAACACCGCTATTGCATCTTTCTCTAAAAAGCCATAAACATGAACCTTAATTTAGATTTGTGGATCTTAAATGATCTTAAAGATAGAAACCCATTAGCGAGTTGCTCCAGATGTGAGGTTAACCAGGGTTTAGCAGGGTGTATCAGTGTTCTAGTGAGGTTAGCTAGGGTTTAGCAGGGTGTATCAGTGTTCTAGTGAGGTTAACTAGGGTTTAGCAGGGTGTATCAGTGTTCTAGTGAGGTTAGCTAGGGTTTAGCAGGGTGTATCAGTGTTCTAGTTGTGAGGTTAGCTAGGGTTTAGCAGGGTGTATCAGTGTTCTAGATGTGAGGTTAGCTAGGGTTTAGCAGGGTGTATCAGTGTTCTAGATGTGAGGTTAACTAGGGTTTAGCAGGGTGTATCAGTGTTCTAGTTGTGAGGTTAGCTAGGGTTTAGCAGGGTGTATCAGTGTTCTAGTGAGGTTAACTAGGGTTTAGCAGGGTGTATCAGTGTTCTAGATGTGAGGTTAGCTAGGGTTTAGCAGGGTGTATCAGTGTTCTAGTGAGGTTAGCTAGGGTTTAGCAGGGTGTATCAGTGTTCTAGATGTGAGGTTAACTAGGGTTTAGCAGGGTGTATCAGTGTTCTAGTTGTGAGGTTAACTAGGGTTTAGCAGGGTGTATCAGTGTTCTAGATGTGAGGTTAGCTAGGGTTTAGCAGGGTGTATCAGTGTTCTAGTGAGGTTAACTAGGGTTTAGCAGGGTGTATCAGTGTTCTAGTGAGGTTAGCTAGGGTTTAGCAGGGTGTATCAGTGTTCTAGTGAGGTTAACTAGGGTTTAGCAGGGTGTATCAGTGTTCTAGTGAGGTTAGCTAGGGTTTAGCAGGGTGTATCAGTGTTCTAGTGAGGTTAACTAGGGTTTAGCAGGGTGTATCAGTGTTCTAGATGTAATTCTTGGTGGGAGGCTGTGCCTACTGTGACTAAAGATGGGTACTAAGATGCCAGCTGTCAAACAACTGTCTCCTACAAACTGTGTGTCCATTCCTCTACCAACTGCCCTGTCTGCCAAGCTGTCTGTCTCAGCTGTCTGTCTGCCAAGCTGTCTGTCTCAGCTGTCTGTCTGCCAAGCTGTCTGTCTGTCTCAGCTGTCTGTCTCGGCTGTCTGTCTGCCAAGCTGTCTGTCTCAGCTGTCTCTCTGCCAAGCTGTCTGTCTCTCTGCCAAGCTGTCTGTCTGCCAAGCTGTCTGTCTCAGCTGTCTGCCAAGCTGTCTGTCTCAGCTGTCTGTCTGTCTGTCTGTCTGTCTGTCTGTCTGTCTGTCTGTCTGTCTGTCTGTCTGTCTGTCTGTCTGTCTGTCTGTCTGTCTGTCTGCCTGCCTGCCTCAGCATGAGGGACTGTAGGGTTTCTATTAAATCTGTTTTATTTTTTTTACCTGATTCAGTTTTTTTTTTTTTCTCTTCAGGATTCCGTTTTATCAGGTTTTCACTGATAAAATCACAAGTTTATAACAGAAAAACCACACAATAGGATGTTCTAAGTCCACAACAATGCTTAAATCACATCAGGAGACCACGTCAAGGGAAAAATAGAGAAATGTAAAATTTTGGGGTGTAGTTACCCTTTTAATTCCACTGTGCAGCACAAATCTTCTCAGTATCCTGAGGGGAAAAGGTTTTGTTTTGCCCTCTTCACAACTAACTTGGTGACTTTGGTCCATCATAGTTTATTGGTGATGTGGACACCAAGGAACTTAACTCTCGACCCGCTCCACTACAGCCCCGTCGATGTTAATGGGGGCCTGTTCAGCCCGCCTTTTTCCTGTAGTCCACGATCAGCTCCTTTTGTCTTGCTCACGTTGAGGGAGAGGTTGTTGGCCTGGCACCACACTGCCAGGTCTCTGACCTCCTCCCTAAAGGCTGTCTCATTGTTGTCTGTGATCAGGCCTAACACCGTTGGGTCGTCACCAAACTTGAGGGCCACCCCTCAGGGGCCACCCCTGAGGGGCCACCCGTATTGAGGATCAGCATGGCATATGTGTTGTTACTTTGTTCATTCTTCACTCTATCCAAGATGTGTGTTTTTCCAATATCATAATTTCATTAGGGCTGATTACCACATCATTAGTACTGCCATCGCTGCCTAGCTCTAGATTGTCTGAACAAAGTTGAGGAAGGGAGACCTCCTTTATTTGTAGTGTAAGGAGCTGGATTTTGTTTTGGCTAACACATTCACACACACACACACACACACACACACACACACACACACACACACACACACACACACACACACACACACACACACACACACACACATCTCCGTGTTTGTGTGCGTTTGTGTCATCGTCAAGGCTTCAGCAGCAGTCGAGGTTGGCTAGTTTGTTGGAACAGGGCCTGTATTCACAAAGCGTCTCAGACTAAGAGTAGGATTTCTGATGTAGGATCAGTTTTACCCTGTTAGCCTAATCCTTTTAAATCATAATGAGTAAGAAGACCTGATCCTCTATCAGTTCTCCTACTCTGAGACACTTCTTTGTGAATTTGGCAGTAGCAGGCAGCGTGTGTGTATGTATGTGTGTGTGTGTGTGTGTGTGTGCTTGCGTGTGTGTGTGCTTGCGTGTGTGTGTGCTTGCGTGTGTGTGCTTGTGTGTGTGCTTGTAGGTGTGTGTGTGTGCTTGTGTGAATGTGTGTGTGTGCTTGCGTGTGTGTGTTTGCGTGTGAGTGTGTGTGTGTGTGTGTGTGCTTCTAGGTGTGTGTGTGTGCTTGTGTGCGTGCTTGCGTGTGAGTGTGTGAATGTGTGTGTGTGTGTGTTAGCAATGGCAGCAGCGTATGAGGGTCTTTCCAGAAACTAGGGTACCGGTGAGGATTTCCAACACTGGACAATTTGTTACTGCTGTTAAGTCATTTAATCTGCATTAAGATATAAGGGGGGGGTCTTAGCTATTTTCAATCAAATTAACAAGTTGATTTAAAACGTGTGTTTAACCCTTTATCATGGTTGTTGTCTTGACAGATTAGTCCAAAATCGTGTGACATAAAACATTACTTTAACGTCCTTGCGTTTAAGACAGTATAAGTTGTCGTTACAGTATAACCTACAGTGTATTAGGCATTCATCAGTTAAATTAGACATTAACCTGGAACCCTGTGAGAATCCTGGATCTAGTTTGTTGGACAGTATATTTTTTATTTATTAAATTTGTATTTTTTTTAACATAAAGAGACACAGAATGTTTCGGAGTTGCACTGCATTTCTATACAACAACAAAAAACAGTCCGGTAAACTGTTGAACGTGAAAAACCCAGCAGCGTTGCAGTTCTTGACACACTCAAACCTTGTGCGCCTGGTACCTACTACCATACCCTGTTCAAAGGCAATTCAATATTTTGTCTTGTCCATTCACCCTCTGAATGACACATACACAATCCATTTCTTAATTGTCTCCAAGGCTTAAAAATCGTTCTTTAACCTGTCTCCTCCCCTTTTATCTAAACTGATTTGAGGTGAATTTAACAGATGACATCAATAAGGGATCATAACTGATCACCTGAAATCACCTGGTCAGTCTAGGTCATGGAAAGAGCAGGTGTTCCTAATGTTTTGTCTACTCAGTGTATAGTCCTATGCTTATAGTGGTGTATAGGTGGAGTTATGGGCCAATTTACATATGTGGCACTGTTCATCGTATTATGTATAGAAAGATATATATATATATATATATATATATATACTGCTCAAAAAAATAAAGGGAACACTTAAACAACACAATGTAACTCCAAGTCAATCACACTTCTGTGAAATCAAACTGTCCACTTAGGAAGCAACACTGATTGACAATAAATTTCACATGCTGTTGTGCAAATGGAATAGACAACAGGTGGAAATTATAGGCAATTAGCAAGACAACCCCAATAAAGGAGTGGTTCTGCAGGTGGTGACCATAGACCACTTCTCAGTTCCTATGCTTCCTGGCTGATGTTTTGGTCACTTTTGAATGCTGGCGGTGCTTTCACTCTAGTGGTAGCATGAGACGGAGTCTACAACCCACACAAGTGGCTAAGGTAGTGCAGCTCATTCAGGATGGCACATCAATGCGAGCTGTGGCAAGAAGGTTTGCTGTGTCTGTCAGCGTAGTGTCCAGAGCATGGAGGCGCTACCAGGAGACAGGCCAGTACATCAGGAGACGTGGAGGAGGCCGTAGGAGGGCAACAACCCAGCAGCAGGACCGCTACCTCCGCCTTTGTGCAAGGAGGAGCAGGAGGAGCACTGCCAGAGCCCTGCAAAATTACCTCCAGCAGGCCAGAAATGTGCATGTGTCTGCTCAAACGGTCAGAAACAGACTCCATGAGGGTGGTATGAGGGCCCGACGTCCACAGGTGGGGGTTGTGCTTACAGCCCAACACCGTGCAGGACGTTTGGCATTTGCCAGAGAACACCAAGATTGGCAAATTCGCCACTGGCGCCCTGTGCTCTTCACAGATGAAAGCAGGTTCACACTGAGCACATGTGACAGACGTGACAGAGTCTGGAGACGCCGTGGAAAATGTTCTGCTGCCTGCAACATCCTCAAGCATGACCGGTTTGGCGGTGGGTCAGTCATGGTGTGGGGTGGCATTTCTTTGGGGGGCCGCACAGCCCTCCATGTGCTCGCCAGAGGTAGCCTGACTGCCATTAGGTACCGAGATGAGATCCTCAGACCCCTTGTGAGACCATATGCTGGTGCGGTTGGCCCTGGGTTCCTCCTAATGCAAGACAATGCTAGACCTCATGTGGCTGGAGTGTGTCAGCAGTTCCTGCAAGAGGAAGGCATTGATGCTATGGACTGGCCCGCCCGTTCCCCAGACCTGAATCCAATTGAGCACATCTGGGACATCATGTCTCGCTCCATCCACCAACGCTACGTTGCACCACAGACTGTCCAGGAGTTGGCGGATGCTTTAGTCCAGGTCTGGGAGGAGATTCCTCAGGAGACCATCCGCCACCTCATCAGGAGCATGCCCAGGCGTTGTAGGGAGGTCATACAGGCACGTGGAGGCCACACACACTACTGAGCCTCATTTTGACTTGTTTTAAGGACATTACATCAAAGTTGGATCAGCCTGTAGTGTGGTTTTCCACTTTAATTTTGAGTGTGACTCCAAATCCAGACCTCCATGGGTTGATAAATTGGATTTCCATTGATTATTTTTGTGTGATTTTGTTGTCAGCACATTCAACTATGTAAAGAAAAAAGCATTTAATAAGATTATTTCTTTCATTCAGATCTAGGATGTGTTGTTTAAGTGTTCCCTTTATTTTTTTGAGCAGTGTATATATATGTCACACATTGGCCTCATTATTTATATTCGACCCATAAGCAGTGTAGCATCAGTCATTGTGTGTAATTAATATGAACAGATCACCATGTTCTCAGCCTTCTGGGTAACCATACACCCTCTTTAGACACACACACACACACACACACACACACACACAACCGGTAGTGACATCATATAGCCTCAATGGAGAAACCAAGATCAGAGAGGAGAATGGAGTTTAATAATGCCTCGGTAGAATATCACACTGATTGTTCTATAGGATAATGTATCTCAGTCTGTAGTCATAGCAGCAGTCGTGAGGAGTGAGCGGAATAAAGGTATTTTTCTGTCTGTTGCTTGGTGGAGTATTGCCTTTATGAGATGATATCCTAGTCTACTTTATTGCTGTCTGCATTATTCAAGAAACTGGCCCTGCCTAGGCCCACCACCCTGTTCCAAATTGTGTCGCAGATTAGTTTTAGCAAAACAGTTTAGTGAATATCCCTAGTGCTCCTAGTCCACGGCCTGATGTGATGCAGCCTGGATTTGAACCAGGGACTGCAGTGACGCCTCTTGCACTGAGATGCAGTGCCTTAGACCGCTGTGCCACTCGGGAGACCCCGATGGGCCCTGTTCAAGTAGTGCACTATAGGGAAAAGGCACCCATTTGGGACACTCCCCATAGTCGAGCCAGTGTACTCCTATTTGTCGAGGTTAGATACAGTAAACCCCTAGTACTGCTCTCGGCTTTTCCTTCACCTCGTGTTTAAATTAAGCCTAACATACAGTGCATTCGGAAAGTATTCAGACCCCTTGACTTTTTCCACATTTTTGTTATGTTACAGCCTTATTCTAAAATTGATTACATCGTTTTTTTCCATTACATTATAAAAAAAACAAAAAAACTGAAATATCAAATTTACATAAGTATTCAGACCCTTTACTCAGTACTTTGTTGAAGCAGCTTTGGTAGAGATTACTTCCTCGAGTCCTATACTCTGCACCTAGGTGTGTGTGTGTCAATCTACTGTAACAGTAGATTATCTCTTCATGTTTAAGATCTCTGCATAGCCTGTGTCTTCCTATGTCTCTAGTGCCTTTGGCTCCTCTGCTTTCATCATACTGTATATCAATGGCCAAAACCACCAGGATTACTCTATAAGAAATCAGACATGTACTTGGGCCTATTAGGACTTTGGCCAATGCTAGATTCAATACAAAAATGTTTTTAGACTGTTATTTTTATTTAATATTACCTTTTATTTAACTAGGCAAGTCAGTTAAGAACAAATTCTTATTTTCAATGACAGCCTAGGAACAGTGGGGTTAACTGCCTTGTTCAGGGGCAGAAAAACAGATTTTTACCTTGTCAGCTCGGGGATTCGATCTTGCAACCTTCCGGCTACTAGTCCAACGCTCTAACCACTAGAGCCTTTGATCTAAGCCAAATAAGAAAATATGTATTGATTGTTGGAAACTGCTTCCCATACGGAGGAAAAATACAGTTGAAGTCGGAAGTTTACTACATACACCTTAGCCAAATGCATTACAACTCAGTTTTTCACAATTCCTGACATTTAATCCTAGTAAAAATTATTTGTCTTAGGTCAGTTAGGATCACCACTTTATTTTAAGAATGTGAAATGTCAGAATAATAGTAGAGTGATTTATTTCAGCTTTTATTTCCTTTATGACATTCTCAGTGGGTCAGAAGTTTACATACACTCAATTAGTATTTGGTAGCATTGCCTTTAAATTCTTTAACTTGGGTCAAACATTTCGGGTAGCCTTCCACAAGATTCCCACAATAAGTTGGGTGAATTTTGGCCCATTCCTCCTGACAGAGCTGGTGTAACTAAGTCAGGTTTGTAGGCCTCCTTGCTCGCACACGCTTTTACAGTTCTGCCCACACATTTTCTATAGGATTGAGGTCAGGGCTTTGTGATGGCCACTCCAATATTGTCCTTAAGCCATTTTGCCACAACTTTGGAAGTATACTTGGGGTCATTGTCCATTTGGAAGACCCATTTGAGACCAAGCTTTAACTTCCTGACCTATGTCTTGAGATGTTGCTTCAATATATCCAGATAATTTTTTCCCCTCATGATGCCATCTATTTTGTGAAGTGCACCAGACCCCCCTGCAGCAAAGCACCCCCACAACATGATAATGCCACCCCCGTGCTTCACGGTTAGGATGGTGTTCTTCGGTTTGCGAGCGTCCCCCTTTCCCCTCCAAACATAACGATGGTCATTATGGCCAAACAGTTCAATTTTTGTCTCATCAGACCAGAGGACATTTCTCCAAAAAGTACGATCTTTGTCCCCATGTGCAGTTGCAAACCGTAGTCAGGCTTTTTTTATGGCAGGTTTGGAGCAGTGGCTTCTTCCTTGCTGAGCAGCCTTTCAGGTTATGTCGATTTAGGACTTGTTTTACTGTGGATATAAATACTTTTGTACCTGTTTCCTCCAGCATCTTCACAAGGTCCTGTTGTTCTGGGATTGATTTGCACTTTTCGCACCAAAGTACGTTCTTCTCTAGGAGACAGAACGCATCTCCTTCCTGAGCGGTATGACTGCTGCATGGTCCAATGGTGTTTATACTTGCGCACTATTGCTTGTACAGATAAACATACAGTTAAATACTCTGTCTGTAAATAGTTGTTGGAAAAATGACTTGTTTCATGCACAAAGTAGATGTCCTAAGCGACTTGCCAAAACTATAGTTTGTTAACAAGAAATTCCTGAAGTGGTTGAACAATTAGTTTTAATGACTCCAACCTAAGTGTATGTATACTTCCGACTTCAAGTTTATATTTTAAATGGATTTTTAAATGGATTTTCTAAGATACATGATACTGTATATGTTAAATGCATCTGAAAATGTATTTAATATATTTCAAAATACATAAAGAAATATATTTATCGATATATTTGGTAGATATATATATATATATATATATATATATATATATATATATATAAAAATGTATTTGGAAATATTTTGTCAAATATATTCCAACATGCATTTAATGTATTTGTAAGAAATATATTTTTGAATTCAAATTTGTGATGCTACGTTTGATACCGGAGCTGGACTCCGTACTTACAAATCTAGTTAGGATTTTGTATTTTCACCTGACCAGTAGCTTAGCAGGTAGAATAAGGGACTATGGGACATTTAGGGACATGAGGGTATGATGTTGAATCCCATTGAAGGCACACTATTTTGAGAATAGTTTTATGTGAAATGACACTATTTGCACTATTGATCTAATAATGATTTTAATTTAGTATAAGCTCCTGTCTTAAAGGGAGCGATTTAACGTACAGTCCACGGAAGAGTTGTGTTTAGCTTTTTTATCCCAACCCCTCATCACACAAGCACCATTTAGAGGGATGACTAGCAGTTTCCAGAAGATTCTGTTGTTCCTATAGTTTTGTTGGCTCTGTAGTTCCGTGTTTTCTATAGTTCTACAGTTCCGTAGTTCTACAGTTCCACCACCAACCGTGGTTATTTATTGTCTTTGTGTTCTATAGTTCTACAGTTCCGCCACCAACCGTGGTTATTTATTGTCTTTGTGTTCTATAGTTCCAACACCAACAGTGGTTATTTATTGTCTTTGTGTTCTATAGTTCTACAGTTCCACCACCAACCGTGGTTATTTATTGTCTTTGTGTTCTATAGTTCTACAGTTCCACCACCAACCGTGGTTATTTATTGTCTTTGTGTTCTATAGTTCTACAGTTCCACCACCAACCGTGGTTATTTATTGTCTTTGTGTTCTATAGTTCTACAGTTCCACCACCAACCGTGGTTATTTATTGTCTTTGTGTTCTATAGTTCTACAGTTCCACCACCAACCGTGGTTATTTATTGTCTTTGTGTTCTATAGTTCTACAGTTCCACCACCAACCGTGGTTATTTATTGTCTTTGTGTTCTATAGTTCTACAGTTCCACCACCAACCGTGGTTATTTATTGTCTTTGTGTTCCGAGTTCCAAGGAACACCGCCTGGTCCATCCTCTCCCATTTCTTCTTTCATAATTCAGACTCATTGGAGTGTTGCTAAGAATAGCTTGTTATTACGTTTCTTGGCATCGAGATACACACCACATTATGGTGCACACATATGGTGGAAGAATGCTCTACTCCTACAGCCTCCTACAGTATGTTCAGTTGAACTAGGAGGATGCTCTCCTCCTACAGTATGTTCAGTTGAACTAGGAGAATGCTCTCCTCCTACAGCCTCCTACAGTATGATCAGTTGAACTAGGAGGATGCTCTCCTCCTACAGTATGATCAGTTGAACTAGGAGGATGCTCTCCTCCTACAGCCTCCTACAGTATGTTCAGTTGAACTAGGAGGATGCTCTCCTCCTACAGTATGTTCAGTTGAACTAGGAGGATGCTCTCCTCCTACAGCCTCCTACAGTATGATCAGTTGAACTAGGAGGATGCTCTCCTCCTACAGTATGATCAGTTGAACTAGGAGGATGCTCTCCTCCTACAGCCTCCTACAGTATGTTCAGTTGAACTAGGAGGATGCTCTCCTCCTACAGTATGATCAGTTGAACTAGGAGGATGCTCTCCTACAGTATGATCAGTTGAACTAGGAGGATGCTCTCCTCCTACAGTATGATCAGTTGAACTAGGAGGATGCTCTCCTCCTACAGTATGATCAGTTGAACTAGGAGGATGCTCTCCTCCTACAGTATGTTCAGTTGAACTAGGAGGATGCTCTCCTCCTACAGTATTTTCAGTTGAACTAGGAGAATGCTCTCCTCCTACAGTATGTTCAGTTGAACTAGGAGGATGCTCTCCTCCTACAGCCTCCTACAGTATGTTCAGTTGAACTAGGAGGATGCTCTCCTCCTACAGCCTCCTACAGTATGATCAGTTGAACTAGGAGGATGCTCTCCTCCTACAGTATGTTCAGTTGAACTAGGAGGATGCTCTCCTCCTACAGTATGTTCAGTTGAACTAGGAGGATGCTCTCCTCCTACAGTATGATCAGTTGAACTAGGAGGATGCTCTCCTCCTACAGTATGATCAGTTGAACTAGGAGGATGCTCTCCTCCTACAGTATGTTCAGTTGAACTAGGAGGATGCTCTCCTACAGTATGATCAGTTGAACTAGGAGGATGCTCTCCTCCTACAGCCTCCTACAGTATGTTCAGTTGAACTAGGAGGATGCTCTCCTCCTACAGTATGATCAGTTGAACTAGGAGGATGCTCTCCTACAGTATGTTCATTTGAACTAGGAGGATGCTCTCCTCCTACAGTATGTTCAGTTGAACTAGGAGGATGCTCTCCTCCTACAGCCTCCTACAGTATGATCAGTTGAACTAGGAGGATGCTCTCCTCCTACAGTATGTTCAGTTGAACTAGGAGGATGCTCTCCTCCTACAGTATGTTCAGTTGAACTAGGAGGATGCTCTCCTCCTACAGCCTCCTACAGTATGATCAGTTGAACTAGGAGGATGCTCTCCTCCTACAGTATGTTCAGTTGAACTAGGAGGATGCTCTCCTCCTACAGCCTCCTACAGTATGATCAGTTGAACTAGGAGGATGCTCTCCTCCTACAGTATGTTCAGTTGAAATAGGAGGATGCTCTCCTCCTACAGTATGATCAGTTGAACTAGGAGGATGCTCTCCTCCTACAGTATGATCAGTTGAACTAGGAGGATGCTCTCCTCCTACAGTATGTTCAGTTGAACTAGGAGGATGCTCTCCTCCTACAGTATGATCAGTTGAACTAGGAGGATGCTCTCCTCCTACAGTATGATCAGTTGAACTAGGAGGATGCTCTCCTACAGTATGTTCAGTTGAACTAGGAGGATGCTCTCCTCCTACAGCCTCCTACAGTATGTTCAGTTGAACTAGGAGGATGCTCTCCTCCTACAGCCTCCTACAGTATGATCAGTTGAACTAGGAGGATGTTCTCCTACATGCTCAGTTTTATTTTTGTATATTTTTTTTATTTTACCTTTTTATTTAACTAGGCAAGTCAGTTAAGAACAAATTCTTATTTACAATGACTGCCTACCCCGTCCAAACCCGGACGACGCTGGGCCAATTCTATGCCGCAGTATGGGACTCCCAATCACGGCTGGATGTGATACAGCCTGAATTCGAACCAGAGACTGTAGTGCCTTAGACCGCTGCGCCACTCGGGAGCCCAAAGTTGAACTAGAAGGATGATTTGGCCTGTTTTCTTCTTCTTCCTATAACTATTCCGTTGACCTGTAGAGTTAAAAGATTTATTTAATCTATTAAACAGTATTTTTAGTCCAGTAATCAGACCCTAAATGTATGCTAATCTGCCTTTTTGAAGAGATGTTCTGAGTGTCTGTGTGGCGCCAATCCTCCCTGGCCTTGTCGCCTGTCTGCCTAGCTCTCCCACTCTTCAACATTCTCTCTATGTTGTCCTGTTATAGGAATCCCTCCCCCTCCCTCCCTCCCTCCCTCCCTTCTCACCCTGCCTGCCTACTAACATTAATAGAACAGGTATCAGCTGTGTCTCTGGTTCTATTGGGAGACGTTGAAAGGGCATGTGGTGTGTTGTCCGGGAGAGGCTCTGACAGGACAGGAGGCCTTATCCCATTGGCTAGTGTAGGAATTCCACCAGTCAGTGAGTCTAGTCGGATATCCTCCAGTCGCCTGACCGGTTAGCCTAATTACACTGGGTATGGAATCTCAGAGGGGGGTGTCCAGAGATGGCTGGTGGAGTCTGATGATGTCATGTTAGGTTTAATGATAGAGATGGCTGGAGGTGGAGTCTGATGACGTCATGTTAGGTTTAATGACAGAGATGGCTGGAGGTGGAGTCTGATGATGTCATGTTAGGTTTAATGACAGAGATGGCTGGAGGTGGAGTCTGATGATGTCGTGTTAGGTTTAATGATAGAGATGGCTGGAGGTGGAGTCTGATGATGTTAGGTTTAATGATAGAGATGGCTGGAGGTGGAGTCTGATGATGTCGTGTTAGGTTTAATGATAGAGATGGCTGGAGGTGGAGTCTGATGATGTTAGGTTTAATGATAGAGATGGCTGGAGGTGGAGTCTGATGATGTCGTGTTAGGTTTAATGATAGAGATGGCTGGAGGTGGAGTCTGATGATGTCATCTTTCTAATGTATTATCTCAAGTGACTTCAAGCTTCCCCCAGATGTCACACTATCCATAGTGACGGTTAGCCTAGTGTTGAGGGAAGTAGCCTAGACATCATCAACAACAACAACAAAAAACAGAAATAAACTGAATTATGTCTGGACATTACATGGTGATTTATCTTTTTAAACTCATTTTGGATTGAGGATCCAGAACATAGCTGGGTGGACTGCTCCACAGAATGGCCTGGGATGTGGATTTATCTAAAACATAACACCACTTTTGACGTCTGAAAACATCTGACAAATTTTTGTTTTTAGGGTGAACTGTCCCTTTAAGGGTTCTGTTTTTCACTAATCTGCGTTTCATCTTTTTGGGCAGCAACAGCTCTGCGTTAAAATGCTCCGTTATGCCACAAGCTGGGCTGTCTGTTTTACTGGTTTTACACTCATTCATTCAAGCAATACATTTAGGCGTTTAATCTAGAATAGATGAGACATGGTCTGAAGTAGCCTGAGAAAAGGAATTACTGTACAGTCTATATCATCAACTCCACCAAAGACTGTGTTTTTTAAAAGCAGGAAAGCATAGTTATTCTAAAGCATTAGGGCTAAAAGCAGGCCTAGGCCTAAATTAGTTTGTCACATTTTTTGCCTCAGTCGTCCCCGTTCCATGCCCCCTGTGAATTTTGTTGTTTTTAATTCAGAGACATTCATCGCCTAAAACGTTCATCTCTGCCTGCTTACAAGAACCATTAGGCTACCATCCAAAAAACACAAATATGGCATCATCATTAGAAGACATGGAGTTCAGCGGGTAATTATGTGTATTTATACTGATGGCCTTGGAACTGGATAGTTCAACTGGGGGAACTTGTCACCTGTATGTGCACCTCCAGTAAGAAATGTCTGTCAGACAGGACAGGAATGCTTTATGTGAGCGGACCAAGTCATTTGGTGTCACTCTAAAGCGGAAAGGTGGAATAAACGAGTCCAGAGTAGGTTTTCTTGATTCAACACAGTTCTCTATTGAGGGATTTCTGACAATACAAACACTCCAACACAGTCAATGAGAATCTCCAAAGGAACAACATACATCTTCTTTAGAGGACACAGGATCACATTACGATTATCTTCAAACTATAACAACAATCACATATTCGTCACCGTCTTAATGGATCTTCTTGGATAGCACCTCTCTCTCCGTAGCCATTCTCCAAAGATAGTTTATCTTCCCCCTTTCTTGCTGGTTCCATCCTCCCTCTTGTAGGGGAAAGAGAATATCTCATTAGTACCGTCAGCTGTGCTTAATTGACTCTGGTTACCTTGTCTCACATGCCTTGTTGGGCTACTATCCGTGAGCCCAGCCTGCCCTCTGGTGGTCCTTCCACATTTATTTAAAGATAAGCTACATTCTGGGATTTGAAAAACAACAACAAAAACAAAATGGGCACCCTGCCACTTGCTTTCTTAAGCAGCTGAGGGATGAGCCTCTGGGAACAGCTTCCCGGATACCAGACTGTAGCTTTAAAGGGACTGATGTTACATTTAGTCCTTTATTATACCAACTTAGCCGAGCGTAATGAACCCGTGTATAGTTGTTTCACCCTAAATATTCCTTTGCCCTCTTAATTATGCAATAAAAATACACCATAACTTTAAACACCATGCTGTTTTTATATATATATATATATATATGTATATATATATATATGTGTGTGTGTGTATATGTGTGTGTGTGTGGCTATATTCAGTATCAAATCTAATTGTATTGGTCGCGGCGTACACATATTTTGCAGATGTTATCGCAGGTGTAGCAAAAAGCTTATGTTCTTACCTCCAACGGTGCAGTAATACGTACAAATACAATATAATACACACAAATGAAACGAATTCTAGTCACAGTACACACAGGAGAACACATTACACGAACATAACATTATGATGCTGTATTTCCAAAGTAGAATACATTTTTCTCCCAGTGTATAAATACCTTGAGCGTGACATGAGTTATTCTGGAAGTGTGACGGTCTAGTCTGGAAAGTAGAATCCATGATTATCATACGCTGCTCTCTGTATGGAGCAGGAACCTAGGAATAGGAATCCAGGAAGTTCCCTGATGGACTAATGGGTATCTAAATAAACTAAACTCAAGCAGGATGACCTTTCAGTCAGTCACGGGTCATAGGCATGATGACAATGCAGACAAACAAAATGCCCCTGCATAGACCTGCACTAGAACAGATCAACAGAACTCTCTATGTACAGAGCCTTTAAAAAGTATTCACACCCCTTGACTTTTTCTATACATTTTGTTGTGTTACAAAGTGGGGATATAATGGATTTAATTGTAATTTTCTGTCAACAATCTACACAAATACTCTGTCAGTGGAAGAAAGATGTTACATATTTTTGGAATTGAATTTAAATCTTGATTAGATATGTATTCAACGCCCTGAGTCAATAATCTTTCTGGGTAAGTCATGTCCTACAGTTGGTCATGTCCTACAGTTGGTCATGTCCTACAGTTGACACTTGAAAAGACGGGTCTAGAGACACAAACGTTGCTTTGTGGTTTGATTTTGTGTTCAGATCTTCAGCTTACTACTTCATGAGGTGGTCAGGGATGCATTGTGTGTGGATTTTCTCCTCATTCTGGACCAATCAGGCACACCGAAAGTGCATGCAGTGGGAAACGCCATCAGGACTCCTCCCACAAAGTCTCCAGAAAACGTGTTTTGGGACCCGGAGGTACTTTTTCATTATCACGTTGGAGGAAATACATTCTTAGCGTGTGAAGAATATGTTTGCTGGCCTCATAAATGCTGATATTAAGAAGAAGAAAGCAAAGGCACGAAACAGGCAACAAGCTTCTCTTCCTGGGGTTTATTATGGATCCCCATTAGTTCCTGCCAAAGCAGCAGCTACTCTTCCTGGGGTTTATTATGGATCCCCATTAGTTCCTGCCAAGGCAGCAACTATTCTTCCTGGGGTTTATTATGGATTCCCATTAGTTCCTGCCAAAGCAGCAGCTTCTCTTCCTGGGGTTTATTATGGATCCCCATTAGTTCCTGCCAAGGCAGCAGCTACTCTTCCTGGGGTTTATTATGGATCCCCATTAGTTACTCCCAAGGCAGCAGCTACTCTTCCTGGGGTTTATTATGGATCCCCATTAGTTACTCCCAAGGCAGCAGCTACTCTTCCTGGGGTTTATTATGGATCCCCATTAGTTCCTGCCAAGGCAGCAGCTACTCTTCCTGGGTTTATTATGGATCCCCATTAGTTCCTGCCAAGGCAGCAACTACTCTTCCTGGGGTTTATTATGGATCCCCATTAGTTCCTGCCAAGGCAGCAGCTACTCTTCCTGGGGTTTATTATGGATCCCCATTAGTTCCTGCCAAGGCAGCAGCTACTCTTCCTGGGCTCCAGCAAAATTAAGGCAGTTATACAATTTTAAAAACATTACAATACATTCATTACAGAATTCACTACAGAATTCACAACGTCTATGTGTGTGCCCTCAGGCCACTACTCCAGTAACACATATCTACAACACAAAATCCATGTGAATGCGTGTGTTTGTGTATAGTGCGTATGTTATCGTGTGTGTGTGTGTGTGTGTGTGTATGCATGTGTCTGTGCCTATGTGTGTCTCTTCAGGGTCCCCGCTATTCCATGAGGTGTATTTGTATCTGCTTTTTTATATCCGACTCTCTGCTTGCATCAGTTTCCTGATGTGGAATAGAGTCATGGCTCTATGTAGTACTGTGCGCCTCCCATAGTCTGTTCTGGACTTTGGGACTGTGAAGAGACCTCTGGTGGCATGTCTTGTGGGGTATGTATGGGTGTCTGAGCTGTGTGCTAGTTGTTTAAACAGACAGCTCGGTGCATTCGACATATCAATACCTCTCACAAATACAATAGTGATGAAGTTTCTAGTTTGGGGAAGATAATTTTCACCATACAAATGCACATTTTTATAATAAAGCATTACATGTATAATCACATTTGCGGTCAATTTTGAGAATGTTTTTTTTTGCCTGCTAATTGATTGCATTTTGGAACATTCACACTTATGAAAGGGGAAAGGAGGATACCTAGTCAGTTGTACAACTGAATGTATTCAACTGAAATGTGTCTCCTGAATTTAACCCCCAACCCCTCTGAATCATAGAGGTGCGGAGGGGGGGGAGTCCACGTTTTCGACTCCCGGGGAACAGTAGTTTAACTGCCTTGCACAGGGGCAGAACGACAGATTTTTTTATAGCTTACTACCCTGTGCGCACTACTACCCTGTGCACGTTGCTGTGCTTATAATGTGAAGAAATAGCCTAATCGTTTATCAACATTTTAAGCTAAATGTTCTGATCTGCTGCATCAGCCTCGTTGCTTTTAAACTTTTTTTTTTTTTTAAGCGAGTAGCTTTGCGTAGAGCATTCGGAAAGTATTCAGACCCCTTCAGTATTTCCACATTTTGTTACGTTAGACATATTCTGAAACTGATTAAATTGTTTGTTTTTTCTTCTCATCAATCTACACACACTACCCCGTAATGCAAAAACAAGTTTGTAGAAATGTTTGCAAATGTATAAACAATTTAAAACAGAAATACATTATTTACGTAAGTATTCAGACCCTTTGAGACTTGAAATTGAGCTCAGGTGCATCCTGTTTCCATTGATCATCCTTGAGATGTTTGTAAAATTTGATTTGGAGTCCACCTGTGGTAAATTCAGTTGATTGGACTTGATTTGGAAAGGCACACACCTGTCTATATAAGGTCCCACAGTTGACAGTGCATGTCAGAGCAAAAACCAAGCCTTGAGGTCAAAGGAATTGTCCGTAGAGCTCCGAGACAGGACTCTGTCGAGGCAGAGATTTGGGGAAGGGTACCAAAACATTTCTGCAGCATTGAAGGTCCCCAAGAACACAATGGCCTCCATCATTCTTAAATGTAAGAAGTTTGGAACCACCAAGACTCTTCCTAGAACTGGCCGCCCGGCCAAACTGAGCAATAGGGGAGAAGGGCCTTGGTCAGGGAGGTGGTTAGTCTGTCAGAGCTCCAGAGTTCCTCTGTGGAGATGGGAGAACCTTCCAGAAGGACAACCATCTCTGCATGACAACCATCTCTGCAGCACTCCACCAATTATGCCTTTATGATAGTGGCCAGACGGAAGCCACTACTCAGTAAAAGGCACATGACGGCTCACTTGGAGTTTGCTAAAAGGCACAAGATTCTCTGATGAAACCAAGATTGAACTCTTTGGCCTGAATGCCAAGTGTCACGTCTGAAGAATCCTGGCACCAATCCTACAGTGAAGCATGGTGGTAGAAGCATCATGCTGTGGGGATGTTTTTCAGCAGCAGGGACTGGGAGTCTAGTCAGGATCAAGGGAAAGATGAACGGAGTAAAGTACAGAGAAATCCTTGATGAAAATTTGCACCAGAGCGCTCAGGACCTCGGACTGGGGTGAAAATTCACCATCCATTAGGACAACGACCCTAAGCATACAGCCAAGGCGACACAGGAGTGGCTTTTTGCACAAGTCTCAATGTTGTTCAGTGGCCCAGCCGGAGCCCGGAATTGAACCCGATCGAATATCTCTGGAGAGACCTGAAAATAGCTGTGCAGCGACGCTCCCCATCCAACCTGAGAGAGCTTGAGAGAATCTGCAGAGAAGAATGGGAGAAACTCCCCAAATACAGGTGTGCCAAGTTTATAGCGTCATACCCAAGAAGGCTTGAGGCTGTAATCACTACCAAAGGTGCTTCAACAAAAGTACTTATGTAAATGTCATTTTTATTTATTTTTTCTTCCATAAATTAGCAACATTTTTACCAAAAACTGTTTTTGCTTTGTCATTATGGGGTATTGTGTGTAGATTGATGGGGGGAAAAAAAACATTTAATCAATTTTAGAATAAGGCTGTAATGTAACTAAAATGTGTAAAAAGTCAAGGGTTTTGAATACTTTCCGAATGCACTGTAACTTCAATTCAGAGTGGCTAGAATGTGTTGTTAGAACATTCTGGAGTGGACATGAGTCATTTTAGTCATTCTAAAGCCTGTCTGTCCCTTCTATTCTGAAGCCACAGTTAGTCTACCGGCCTCATTCCACGCTGGACAAAGGTGTTACCATGGCGCCCATCACCCCTCCATGTTGTGACCTGGTTCAGACTGGGAACTGCCCATCACCCCTCCATGTTGTGACCTGGTTCAGACTGGGAACTGCCTGTCACCCCTCCGTGTTGTGACCTGGTTCAGACTGGGAACTGCCTGTCACCCCTCCATGTTGTGACCTGGTTCAGACTGGGAACTGCCCGTCACCCCTCCATATTGTAACCTGGTTCAGACTGGGAACTGCCTGTCACCCCTCCATGTTGCGACCTGGTTCAGACTGGGAACTGCCTGTCACCCCTCCATGTTGTGACCTGGTTCAGACTGGGAACTGCCTGTCACCCCTCCATATTGTAACCTGGTTCAGACTGGGAACTGCCCGTCACCCCTCCATGTTGTGACCTGGTTCAGACTGGGAACTGCCTGTCACCCCTCCATGTTGTGACCTGGTTCAGACTGGGAACTGCCCGTCACCCCTCCATATTGTAACCTGGTTCAGACTGGGAACTGCCTGTCACCCCTCCATGTTGTGACCTGGTTCAGACTGGGAACTGCCTGTCACCCCTCCATGTTGTGACCTGGTTCAGACTGGGAACTGCCCGTCACCCCTCCATGTTGTGACCTGGTTCAGACTGGGAACTGCCCGTCACCCCTCCATGTTGTGACCTGGTTCAGACTGGGAACTGCCTGTCACCCCTCCATATTGTAACCTGGTTCAGACTGGGAACTGCCTGTCACCCCTCCATATTGTAACCTGGTTCAGACTGGGAACTGCCCGTCACCCCTCCATGTTGTGACCTGGTTCAGACTGGGAACTGCCCGTCACCCCTCCATATTGTAACCTGGTTCAGACTGGGAACTGCCCGTCACCCCTCCATGTTGTGACCTGGTTCAGGCAGTTTGTCTTTCAGACTAGTCCACTCCTCACCTCTCCCACTCGCCTTTCATTCCACCTCCCAGGCATCTACACACACACACACACACACACACACCACTCGTAGCCACCCACCCTCTATTTAAATCTTAATCTCTGAGCTTTGTGCCAGTGGACTGTATCAGCCATCAGAACTGGCCTCTCTGTCTCTGTCTCTCTCTGTCTGTCTGTCTTTCTCTGTCTGTCTCTGTCTGTCTTTCTTTCTCTGTCTGTCTGTCTCTCGGTCTCCCTCTGTTGGTCTCGGTCTCTCTCTCTGCCTCAGTCTCTCTCTCTCTCTCTCTCTCTCTCTCTCATGCTCTTCTCTGCCGTCAGTCATCCTCTCTCTCTCTCTGCTCTCTCTCTCTCCGAGCATCTCTCGCTCTCTCTCTCTCTCTCACAATCTCTCTTCTCTGCTCTCATCTCTGTCATCTGTCTCTCTCTCTGCCTCAGTCTCCTCTCTCTCTGCTCTCTCTCTGGACTCTCTCTCTCTTCCCTTTCTCCCTCTCCTGCCTCAGTCTTCTCTCTCTCTCTCTGTGTCTGCCTCAGTCTCTCTCTCTCTCTTCTCTATCTGCTCAGTCCTCTCTCTCTCTCCCTCCTCTCCTCGCCTCAGAGTCTCTTCTCTCTCT
>NC_042970.1:4897633-5018074 GCF_901001165.1 Salmo trutta | reverse complement strand
AGAACAGGGGAAACCGGAGGAAAGGAGAGAGAGAAAAGGAGAGAGAAAACAAACCAAAAGGAGAGGGGACTCTCAGAGAGAGAGAGGGAGAGAAGGAGCCCCTATTGAAAAGAAAAGCGAAGGTTGGGTCCGGTAGGATCAGCTTTGTGTGTGTGGTTGGGTTGCATGCTGTCCTCTCCAGGGGACATCCTCCTTTGTGTGAGAGATAGTTAACAAAAGACAAAGAATGCCCAATAAACAGAGAGGAGAGTGTCGAGCGGCGGAGGAGGCTAGAGCGGGGATGCCTGGTCTTGGGAGCTTAGCTGTGTGTTGCAGGGCTAGTGTGTTGCTGCTACTGGCTCTCATGATAACTCTGGCTCAAGGGGCCTGGCCGCTGGATCATTCCCAGGGACAAGTGGAGGTGCTGGGGGACATGATGGTGGACGGACCCGGGGAGCTAGAGGCCTCCATGCACTCCTCCATACTGTCAGACTTCCAGGTGGTGGAGGCAGCTGTGGAGGCCTTGGAGCCCGTGGCGGATGCAGTTCAGCAGTCTGCGGTAGGAGCAGGGGGAGTGTCAGGATTCCCAGACTCGTCTGCTGTGGTGGGCCGGGTGTTCCAGATGAACGTTCCGGTGAAGACGGACTATACGAGGAACATGGTGAAGGTGAGAGCCCTAATCAATCGTGTGTGAGTGTGAGTGTGTGTGTGTGTGTGTGTGTGTGTGTGTGTGAGCGTGTGCGTTTCAGGGTTTCCGGACAATGTGACTGGGAAGATTTTAATTTAACGTCCATTTGAGAAATGTACCGGACCCATATGGATTGGGTGCATAACCCATGAGGGTGTCCACCACGGTGCTCAGAATGACAGAAATCGCATTTACATTATGGTGGTGCATCGTCATAGAACATGTAGTAATGAACCAGCCAATAAAACATCATATTCAAACATTTACCAAAATACAATTAGCAGGTAAAACACCATACTAAACAGAGAACCTGGGGATAACACCATACTAAACAGAGAACCTGGGGATAACACCATACTAAACAGAGAACCTGGGGATAACACCATACTAAACAGAGAACCTGGGGAACACCATACTAAACAGAGAACATGGGGGGAACACCATACTAAACAGAGAACCTGGGATAACACCATACTAAACAGAGAACCTGGGGATAACACCATACTAAACAGAGAACCTGGGATAACACCATACTAAACAGAGAACCTGGGATAACACCATACTAAACAGAGAACCTGGGGATAACACCATACTAAACAGAGAACCTGGGGGAACACCATACTAAACAGAGAACCTGGAGGAAACACCATACTAAACAGAGAACCTGGGGAACACCATACTAAACAGAGAACCTGGGGAACACCATACTAAACAGAGAACCTGGGGATAACACCATACTAAACAGAGAACCTGGGGATAACACCATACTAAACAGAGAACCTGGGGGAACACCATACTAAACAGAGAACCTGGAGGAAACACCATACTAAACAGAGAACCTGGGGAACACCATACTAAACAGAGAACCTGGGGAAACACCATACTAAACAGAGAACCTGGGGATAACACCATACTAAACAGAGAACCTGGGGATAACACCATACTAACAGAGAACCTGGGAAACACCATACTAAACAGAGAACCTGGGGATAACACCATACTAAACAGAGAACCTGGGATAACACCATACTAAACAGAGAACCTGGGGATAACACCATACTAAACAGAGAACCTGGGGATAACACCATACTAAACAGAGAACCTGGGATAACACCATACTAAACAGAGAACCTGGGATAACACCATACTAAACAGAGAACCTGGGGATAACACCATACTAAACAGAGAACCTGGGAACACCATACTAAACAGAGAACCTGGGGATAACACCATACTAAACAGAGAACCTGGGGAACACCATACTAAACAGGAACCTGGAGGATAAACACCCATACTAAACACAAAAACCTGGGGATAACACCATACTAAACAGAGAACCTGGGGATAACACCATACTAAACAGAGAACCTGGGGATAACACCATACTAAACAGAGAACCTGGGGATAACACCATACTAAACAGAGAACCTGGGATAACACCATACTAAACAGAGAACCTGGGGGGAACACCATACTAAACAGAGAACCTGGGGGATAACACCATACTAAACAGAGAACCTGGGGATAACACCATACTAAACAGAGAAACCTGGGGATAACACCATACTAACCAGAGAACCTGGGGATAACACCCATACTAAACAGAGAACCTGGGGATACCACCATACTAAACAGAGAACTGGGATAACACCATACTAAACAGAGAACCTGGGGATAACACCATTTCAAACAGAGAACCTGGGGAAACACCATACTAAACACGGGGGATACCACCATACTTAACAGAGAACCTGGGGAACACCATACTAAACAGAGAACCTGGGGATACACCATACTAAACAGAGAACCTGGGGAACACCATACTAAACAGAGAACCTGGGGATAACACCATACTAAACAGAGAACCTGGGGATAACACCATACTACAACAGAGAACCTGGGGATAACACCATACTAAACAGAGAACCTGGGGATAACACCATACTAAACAGAGAACCTGGGGATAACACCATACTAAACAGAGAAACCTGGGGATAACACAATACTAAACAGAGAACCTGGGGATAACACCATACTAAACAGAGAACCTGGGGATAACACCATACTAACAGAGAACCTGGGGATAACACCATACTAAACAGAGAACCTGGGGGAACACCATACTAAACAGAGAACCTGGGGATAACACCATACTAAACAGAGAACCCTGGGGATAACACCATACTAAACAGAGAACCTGGGGGATAACACCATACTAAACAGAGAACTGGGGGTAACACCATACTAAACAGAGAACCTGGGGATAACACCATACTAAACAGAGAACCTGGGGATAACACCATACTAAACAGAGAACCTGGGATAACACCATACTAACAGAGAACCTGGGGATAACACCATACTAAACAGAGAACCTGGGATAACACATACTAACAGAGAACCTGGGATAACACCATACTAAACAGAGAACCTGGGGATAACACCATACTAAACAGAGAACCTGGGATAACACCATACTAAACAGAGAACCTGGGATAACACCATACTAAACAGAGAACCTGGGATAACACCATACTAAACAGAGAACCTGGGATAACACCATACTAAACAGAGAACCTGGGGATAACACCATACTAAACAGAGAACCTGGGGAACACCATACTAAACAGAGAACCTGGAGGAAACACCATACTAACAGAGAACCTGGGGAACACCATACTAAACAGAGAACCTGGGGATAACACCATACTAAACAGAGAACCTGGGGATAACACCATACTAAACAGAGAACCTGGGGATAACACCATACTAAACAGAGAACCTGGGGGAACACCATACTAAACAGAGAACCTGGAGGAAACACCATACTAAACAGAGAACCTGGGGAACACCATACTAAACAGAGAACCTGGGGAACACCATACTAAACAGAGAACCTGGGGATAACACCATACTAAACAGAGAACCTGGGGATAACACCATACTAAACAGAGAACCTGGGGAACACCATACTAAACAGAGAACCTGGGGATAACACCATACTAAACAGAGAACCTGGGATAACACCATACTAAACAGAGAACCTGGGGATAACACCATACTAAACAGAGAACCTGGGGATAACACCATACTAAACAGAGAACCTGGGATAACACCATACTAAACAGAGAACCTGGGATAACACCATACTAAACAGAGAACCTGGGATAACACCATACTAAACAGAGAACCTGGGGATAACACCATACTAAACAGAGAACCTGGGGAACACCATACTAAACAGAGAACCTGGGGATAACACCATACTAAACAGAGAACCTGGGGAACACCATACTAAACAGAGAACCTGGAGGATAACACCATACTAAACAGAGAACCTGGGGATAACACCATACTAAACAGAGAACCTGGGGATAACACCATACTAAACAGAGAACCTGGGGATAACACCATACTAAACAGAGAACCTGGGATAACACCATACTAAACAGAGAACCTGGGGGGAACACCATACTAAACAGAGAACCTGGGGATAACACCATACTAAACAGAGAACCTGGGGATAACACCATACTAAACAGAGAACCTGGGGATAACACCATACTAAACAGAGAACCTGGGGATAACACCATACTAAACAGAGAACCTGGGATAACACCATACTAAACAGAGAACCTGGGGGAACACCATACTAAACAGAGAACCTGGGATAACACCATACTAAACAGAGAACCTGGGATAACACCATACTAAACAGAGAACCTGGGATAACACCATACTAAACAGAGAACCTGGGGGAACACCATACTAAACAGAGAACCTGGGGATAACACCATTCTAAACAGAGAACCTGGGGATAACACCATACTAAACAGAGAACCTGGGGATAACACCATACTTAACAGAGAACCTGGGGAACACCATACTAAACAGAGAACCTGGGATAACACCATACTAAACAGAGAACCTGGGGATAACACCATACTAAACAGAGAACCTGGGGATAACACCATACTAAACAGAGAACCTGGGGATAACACCATACTAAACAGAGAACCTGGGGATAACACCATACTAAACAGAGAACCTGGGGATAACACCATACTAAACAGAGAACCTGGGGAACACCATACTAAACAGAGAACCTGGGGATAACACCATACTAAACAGAGAACCTGGGGATAACACCATACTAAACAGAGAACCTGGGGATAATACCATACTAAACAGAGAACCTGGGGGAACACCATACTAAACAGAGAACCTGGGGATAACACCATACTAAACAGAGAACCTGGGGATAACACCATACTAAACAGAGAACCTGGGGATAACACCATACTAAACAGAGAACCTGGGGATAACACCATACTAAACAGAGAACCTGGGGATAACACCATACTAAACAGAGAACCTGGGGATAACACCATACTAAACAGAGAACCTGGGATAACACCATACTAAACAGAGAACCTGGGGATAACACCATACTAAACAGAGAACCTGGGATAACACCATACTAAACAGAGAACCTGGGATAACACCATACTAAACAGAGAACCTGGGATAACACCATACTAAACAGAGAACCTGGGGATAACACCATACTAAACAGAGAACCTGGG
This sequence comes from Salmo trutta, assembly GCF_901001165.1. Taxonomy (NCBI): domain Eukaryota; kingdom Metazoa; phylum Chordata; class Actinopteri; order Salmoniformes; family Salmonidae; genus Salmo; species Salmo trutta. The sequence goes on along the minus strand of NC_042970.1, from coordinate 5,012,821 downwards.
GATAACACCATACTAAACAGAGAACCTGGGGATAACACCATACTAAACAGAGAACCTGGAGGAAACACCATACTAAACAGAGAACCTGGAGGAAACACCATACTAAACAGAGAACCTGGAGGAAACACCATACTAAACAGAGAACCTGGGGGGAACACCATACTAAACAGAGAACCTGGGGATAACACCATACTAAACAGAGAACCTGGGGATAACATCATACTAAACAGAGAACCTGGGGAACACCATACTAAACAGAGAACCTGGGATAACACCATACTAAACAGAGAACCTGGGGATAACACCATACTAAACAGAGAACCTGGGATAACACCATACTAAACAGAGAACCTGGGGGAACACCATACTAAACAGAGAACCTGGGATAACACCATACTAAACAGAGAACCTGGGATAACACCATACTAAACAGAGAACCTGGGATAACACCATACTAAACAGAGAACCTGGGGATAACACCATACTAACAGAGAACCTGGGGATAACACCATACTAAACAGAGAACCTGGGGATAACACCATACTAAACAGAGAACCTGGGGATAACACCATACTAAACAGAGAACCTGGGGATAACACCATACTAAACAGAGAACCTGGGATAACACCATACTAAACAGAGAACCTGGGGGGAACACCATACTAAACAGAGAACCTGGGGGAACACCATACTAAACAGAGAACCTGGGGGAACACCATACTAAACAGAGATCCTGGGGATAACACCATACTAAACAGAGAACCTGGGGATAACACCATACTAAACAGAGAACCTGGGGATAACACCATACTAAACAGAGAACCTGGGGGAACACCATACTAAACAGAGAACCTGGGGATAACACCATACTAAACAGAGAACCTGGGGATAACACCATACTAAACAGAGAACCTGGGATAACACCATACTAAACAGAGAACCTGGGGATAACACCATACTAAACAGAGAACCTGGGGATAACACCATACTAAACAGAGAACCTGGGGATAACACCATACTAAACAGAGAACCTGGGGATAACACCATACTAAACAGAACCTGGGGATAACACCATACTAAACAGAGAACCTGGGGGGAACACCATACTAAACAGAGAACCTGGGATAACACCATACTAAACAGAGAACCTGGAGGAAACACCATACTAAACAGAACCTGATAGCAGTTCGATATACAGTGTGTGGCAGAGATGAAAATCTCTGTTAGAACCTTTAGAAAGAGGAGGAAACAAAAGATGCAACATCTAGGATAGGTTTTTAAAGTTACTGGGATTGTGACTTTGGCTTCTGGACAACGAAATAAAGTTGATATGAAAACCAACAGAACAGGAGAGAAATGCTATAGCGGTGGGTCCAACAGAACAGGAGAGAAATGGTATAGCGGTGGGTCCAACAGAACAGGAGAGAAATGGTATAGCGGTGGGTCCAACAGAACAGGAGAGAAATGGTATAGCGGTGGGTCCAACAGAACAGGAGAGAAATGGTATAGCGGTGGGTCCAACAGAACAGGAGAGAAATGGTACTACGGTGGGTCCAACAAAGAGAGAAATGGGATACGGTGGGCAACAGAACAGGAGAGAAATGGTATAGCGGTGGGTCCAACAGAACAGGAGAGAAATGGTATAGCGGTGGGTCCAACAGAACAGGAGAGAAATGGTATAGCGGTGGGTCCAACAGAACAGGAGAGAAATGGTATAGCGGTGGGTCCAACAGAACAGGAGAGAAATGGTATAGCGGTGGGTCCAACAGAACAGGAGAGAAATGGTATAGCGGTGGGTCCAACAGAACAGGAGAGAAATGGTGTAGCGGGGGGTCCAAAAGAACAGGAGAGAAATGGTATAGCGGTGGGTCCAACAGAACAGGAGAGAAATGGTATAGCGGTGGGTCCAACAGAACAGGAGAGAAATGGTATAGCGGTGGGTCCAACAGAACAGGAGAGAAATGGTATAGCGGTGGGTCTAATAGGGAAGTAAATGGAAATTATAACTCCTGTCTATACAGACATATATCAAATCATTCAAAAATACTTTACCAGAAAGCATGAAAGCATGACTTAGCCACAGAGGAATCAAGGATCATTATGTTCTTTTAAATAAAAAAATGTTTTGGATTGTTTAAAGTCACAAGCTTCTAGGCCTATGCCTATTTGGGAAGCCCACAATTATCGGCCTAGTTTATTATTAACTTACGCTGTCAGAGAAAAGCATCTAAAATACTGTTTGTGTGAAAAATAATTTGTCTGGAATACAATTTAAAATGTTGAGACAAGAGAAAGAGGAGGAGGTATGTGGTGAAGATATGTGCAAGTCTCTCTCCAGAATGGCTCAGCTGTCTCCCACCAATTCTTGCGCATTCATTGTTGTAAATTGTGTGTAAATTGTTTGCCTTTTTTTACTTCTTTAAAAAATATATATATATATATATATTCCACATTACACACAGTGAAAAAGATTTGGACACACCTGTTCATTCAAGGGTTTTTCTTTTTTGTTTGACTATTTTCTACATTGTAGAATAATAGTGAAGACATCAAAACTATGAAATAACACATATGGAATCATGTTATGACCAAAAAAAAGTGTTAAACAAATCAAAATGTATTTTATATTTGAGACTCTTTAAAGTAGTCACCCTTCGCCTTGTTGACTGTAATTCTACAGCATATTGACAATGTCAAATGTGAAAAACATTCCTGTACTAAGACTAGCTTAGAGACACTAGCTAGATTGTAGTTAGTTATCTGTCCATGTCTTTCCACGAGGGCCCCAGACTCCCCACAGACGCTGGTCTGGGATTGATTGTGAAACATGCCAACTGTTTGAAATGCATAACCCCAGGACTTATTTCAGCATTGTGTTGCCTCGTCCCATGATAACAATCTGAGTCTCCCAATCTCCGAGTGTAGTCCTATATTCACAGGATCAATTCTGCCCTGTCAAACGCATGTTAAAAATTCCCTGGTACAATACACCAAACCATGAGTCCTTTTGCATATTGGGAATATGGACCCTGACAGCTGGGCTAAAGAATGATATCGCCAAGCCCTATCACCATTTTCTAAAGAGTAGAGCCTGCTTTTTTTACACACGCGTACGCAATAAAGGACAAGCACACACACACACACACACACACATACACACAGTTAGCCAAAGCTCAAGGCTGTAGAGCAAAGCGATCGTCAATGTTAGACTACAATGAGATCAGTAATAACGTCTAAAGTTTTATGGTGTAAAATCAGAGATGCATGAGAGAGAGAGAGAGAGTTAAACATGTATAATGGATAACAATTCACACAGTTGCTGTAATGGCCTTGGACACAAGGGATAAGCTCACAGCCATCCAGTGGGGCCTAGCTATTCACAATTATTGTTGTAATTACTTTGGCTTCACACTCCCACTCACCTATCTTTCATTCTCTGAAATGTAACGGGGTCATACTTGCCAACATGTTTTCAAGGTTAAGTTTAAGCATCAGCCAATTTAAAATTGTTAACTACTGTCACGTGGTAGTAAGCTATATTGTAGCTGGTTCCATCAGATAACCTGGCACACGTTAGCCCTATGCTAGCCTCACTAGGTGGCAGTGCTTTTATTTCCCTGTAACAAATTCCTCATTAGCCTATCAAAGATCTTAAACATTTTCCTCCACAAACCAATGGCATTTCTTAAAATAGGTCAACTCGGCCACCGAAGGGATACATGTGAACCTTGAATTCGCAAGCTAGGAAACACAGGCTGGAAGAAGCCTCTAGATGATTCCAAGACCTCGCAGGCGTGGCTACTGGCAGGCGTGGCTACTGGCAGGCGTGGCTACTGGCAGGCGTGGCTACTGGCAGGCGTGGCTACTGGCAGGCGTGGCTACTGGCAGGCGTGGCTACTGGCAGGCGTGGCTACTGGTAGGCGTGGCTACTGGCAGGCGTGGCTACTGGCAGGCGTGGCTACTGGCAGGCGTGGCTACTGGCAGGCGTGGCTACTGGCAGGCGTGGCTACTCGCAGGCGTGGCTACTGGCAGGCGTGGCTACTGGCAGGCGTGGCTACTGGCAGGCGTGGCTACTCCAGTGAATAGGAGCATCTTGTGTTTTGCAGGGCTACTCCAGTGAATAGGAGCATCTTGTGTTTTGCAGGGCTACTCCAGTGAATAGGAGCATCTTGTGTTTTGCAGGGCTACTCCAGTGAATAGGAGCATCTTGTGTTTTGCAGGGCTACTCCAGTGAATAGGAGCATCTTGTGTTTTGCAGGGCTACTCCAGTGAATAGGAGCATCTTGTGTTTTGCAGGGCTACTCCAGTGAATAGGAGCATCTTGTGTTTTGCAGGGCTACTCCAGTGAATAGGAGCATCTTGTGTTTTGCTCGTTAGATCACAAGAAATGGAAAGAAATGGAACTGTAGAAGACTTATACATCACAGACCTTTTTTCATCTTATGAAATTCTTGTTGTTTTCAAGCCCACGGCTACACGATAGAAAAAAAAGTAGGTTTTTTTTGCAGGGAAAAACGGTGTTTCTAAAATCTCTTTTTTTAAGATGCAGAAGGAAAATGAAATGTCCAGATACCTGTCAATATGTTACAGTGAAATCAGCTCGTCTCTCAAATTGAGACATACACTACCGTTCAAAAGTTTGGGGTGATTTATACATTTTTTACTTAGAACTTTTTGAAAGAAAAGCACTTTTTTTTTGTCCATTTGAAATAACATCAAATTGATCAGAAATACAGTTTAGATATTGTTAATATTGTAAATGACTATTGGCAGATTTTTTATGGAATATCTACATAGGCGTACAGAGGTCCATTTATCAGCAACCATCACTCCTGTGTTCCAAAGGCACGTTGTGTTAGCTAATTCAAGTTTATCATTTTAAAAGGCTAATTGATCATTAGAAAACCCTTTTTGCAATTATGTTAGCACAGCTGAAAACTGTTGTCCTGATTTTAAAAAAGCAATAAAACTGGCTTTCTTTAGGCTAGTTGAGTATCTGGAGTGGCATTATTTGTGGGTTCGATTATAGGCTCAAAATGGCCAGAAACAAAGACCTTCTGAAACTCATCAGTCTATTCTTGTTCTGAGAAATGAAGGCTATTCCATGCGAGAAATTGCCAAGAAACTGAAGATCTCGTACAACGCTGTGAACTTTTGAACGGTAGTGTATATTCCATGTTGCCTAGACTTCCCTGTTGCCTAGACTTCCCTGTTGCCTAGACTTCCCTGTTGCCTAGACTTCCCTGTTGCCAAGACTTCCCTGTTGCCTAGACTTCCCTGTTGCCTAGACTTCCCTGTTGCCAAGACTTCCCTGTTGCCAAGACTTCCCTGTTGCCAAGACTTCCCTGTTGCCAAGACTTCCCTGTTGCCTAGACTTCCCTGTTGCCTAGACTTCCCTGTTGCCTAGACTTCCCTGTTGCCAAGACTTCCCTGTTGCCTAGACTTCCCTGTTGCCAAGACTTCCCTGTTGCCAAGACTTCCCTGTTGCCTAGACTTCCCTGTTGCCAAGACTTCCCTGTTGCCTAGACTTCCCTGTTGCCTAGACTTCCCTGTTGCCTAGACTTCCCTGTTGCCTAGACTTTGTGAGACTGCTTTTCTTTTCCAGTGTATATTTTCTCTCCTCTCCACCCGTCACCAGACAGGACTCTCTTTTTCTCCTCTTTCCCTCTCCCTGAAACCCCTCCCTTTCTGACACACAGAGGCTTGCTCTGAACCCAGTTAGGCTTGGCGGCATGGCAGCGGAAAACTTGTATTAGTAGGATGGATGACCAGATAAAAACGGGTCAAATATGTGACTCATTATGTGTTTCTGGTCAGATATATCCAGTTCATTCAACCCAGATGTGTATCCCTCCCTGCCTGCCTCCCTGCCTCCCTTTCTATTTGTTATGTTATAATTGCGTAGCAACCAACCAAGGTTTGGAGGCAAGACCTTCTATCTACTGCTGGTGTTATGTAGCTCATGTCCAGGTCCTCCTGCTGGTGTTATGTAGCTCATGTCCAGGTCCTCCTGCTGGTGTTATGTAGCTCATGTCCAGGTCCTCCTGCTGGTGTTATGTAGCTCATGTCCAGGTCCTCCTGCTGGTGGTATGTAGCTCATGTCCAGGTCCTCCTGCTGGTGATATGTAGCTCATGTCCAGGTCCTCCTGCTGGTGATATGTAGCTCATGTCCAGGTCCTGCTGGTGATATGTAGCTCATGTCCAGGTCCTCCTGCTGGTGTTATGTAGCTCATGTCCAGGTCCCCCTGCTGGTGTTATGTAGCTCATGTCCGGCTCCAAGCATAAACGACATAAGCGGAGAGGGGGTAGTCAGTCGGTGTCATCTCACTCGGCGTCGTCTCAGTCGGTGGTGTCGTCTCAGTCGTCTCAGTCGGTGGTGTCGTCTCAGTCGGTGGTGTCGCCTCAGTCGGCGGTGTCGTCTCAGTCGGCGTCGTCTCAGTCGGCGGTGTCGTCTCAGTCGGCGGTGTCGTCTCAGTCGGTGTCGTCTCAGTCGGTGTCGTCGGTGTCGTCTCAGTCGGTGTCGTCTCAGTTGGTGTCGTCGGCGTCGTCTCAGTCGGTGGTGTCGTCTCAGTCGGTGTCGTCTCAGTCGTCTCAGTCGGTGTCGTCTCAGTCGGCGGTGTCGTCTCAGTCGGTGTCGTCGTCTCAGTCCGTGTCGTCTCAGTCGGTGTCGTCTCAGTCGGCGTCGTCTCAGTCGGCGGTGTCGTCTCAGTCGGTGTCGTCGGTGTCGTCTCAGTCGGCGGTGTCGTCTCAGTCGGCGGTGTCGTCTCAGTCGGCGGTGTCGTCTCAGTCGGCGGTGTCGTCTCAGTCGGCGGTGTCGTCTCAGTCGGCGGTGTCGTCTCAGTCGGTGTCGTCGTCTCAGTCCGTGTCGTCTCAGTCGGTGTCATCTCAGTCGGCGTCGTCTCAGTCGGCGGTGTCGTCTCAGTCGGTGTCGTCGGTGTCGTCTCAGTCGGCGGTGTCGTCTCAGTCGGCGGTGTCGTCTCAGTCGGCGGTGTCGTCTCAGTCGGCGGTGTCGTCTCAGTTGGCGTCGTCGGTGTCGTCTCAGTCGGTGGTGTCGTCTCAGTCGGCGGTGTCGCCTCAGTCGGCGGTGTCGCCTCAGTCGGCGGTGTCGTCTCAGTCGGCGGTGTCGTCTCAGTCGGCGGTGTCGTCTCAGGCGGTGGTGTTGTCTCAGTCGGTGTCGTCGGTGTCGTCTCAGTCGGCGGTGTCGTCTGTCGGTGGTGTCGTCTCAGTCGGCGGTGTCGTCTCAGTTGGCGTCGTCGGTGTCGTCTCAGTCGGCGGTGTCGTCTCAGTCGGCGGTGTCGCCTCAGTCGGCGGTGTCGTCTCAGTCGGCGGTGTCGTCTCAGTCGGCGGTGTCGTCTCAGGCGGTGGTGTTGTCTCAGTCGGTGTCGTCGGTGTCGTCTCAGTCGGCGGTGTCGTCTGTCGGTGGTGTCGTCTCAGTCGGCGGTGTCGTCTCAGTCGGCGGTGTCGTCTCAGTCGGCGGTGTCGTCTCAGTCGGCGGTGTCGTCTCAGTCGGCGGTGTCGTCTCAGTCGGCGGTGTCGTCTCAGTCGGTGTCGTCTCAGTCGGTGGTGTCGTCTCAGTCGGTGGTGTCGTCTCAGTCGGCGGTGTAGTCTCAGTCGGTGGTGTCGTCTCAGTTGGTGTTGTCGGTGTCGTCTCAGTCAGCGGTGTCGTCTCAGTCGGCGGTGTCGTCTCAGTCGGCGGTGTCGTCTCAGTCGGCGGTGTCGTCTCAGTCGGCGGTGTCGTCTCAGTCGGCGGTGTCGTCTCAGTCGGCGGTGTCGTCTCAGTTGGCGTCGTCGGTGTCGTCTCAGTCGGTGGTGTCGTCTCAGTCGGTGGTGTTGTCTCAGTCTGTCGTCGTCGTCTCAGTCGGTGGTGTCGTCTCAGTCGGCGTCTCAACTCACTATTGAGAGTAAGAGTATACACCAGGTGCAATTTAGAAATGTGGTTGTGCGTCATTCATCAGTTGTTCTGTTGTTATGTCAGTCACTGACAGCCACTCAATTAACCATGTCAGCTAACAGTTGTCTGAGTGGTAGTTAGCCGGGTGGTAGTTAGCCGGGTGGTAGTTAGCCGGGTGGTAGTTAGCCGAGCGGTAGTTAGCCGAGCGGTAGTTAGCCGAGCGGTAGTTAGCCGAGCGGTAGTTAGCCGAGCGGTAGTTAGCCGGGCGGTAGTTAGCCGGGCGGTAGTTAGCCGGGCGGTAGTTAGCCGAGTGGTAGTTAGCCGGGTGGTAGTTAGCTGGGTGGTAGTTAGCTGGCTAGACTATCTAGATGTGTAGTAATCATGGCTGAATACTGACCGGGCATGCAGGGCACGTACCCAAGGGCCCTGACCTCCATAGACTAACAAAATCAATCATATTAACATTGCATGAATCATTGCAGGAAATTAGCTTTAAAACTGCACAAATCTCTCTCCACCTCATGGCAAAATAAATAGATTTGCAGTAAATTAGCTGTATAACTGCAACAACAAAAAAATTGGGTAGAATTTCATTACATTTGTTATAAAATTGCAATATTCTCTAGAATATCATAAAAGCTTTAAAACTGCCAAATGTTCTCAACACCACATGGCAAAATGTATTTTTCTCTCGTCTGTCAAAAAGGGGACGACTAAAATGGGGGACCCTCACACACACACACACACTGAGGGAAGATAAATATTTGATTTAGTGAACAGAACACAACAGCCCCCAACTGAAACATGTATCTGTTGACTAAGTCATTCCTAAAGCTGCGTTAGTTACACTGGTCCCAAATGACACCCTATTCCCTATACATATAGGACACTACTTTAGACCACAGCCCTATGAGCCATGAGCAAAAGTAGTGCACTAAACAGGGAATAGAGTGCATTTGGGACATACGCTGTGATACGGCCAAAAACAGAGACCACTAATAACCCACTATTTATTCTCTGTGTTATTCTGCAGCCTTCAATTCTCCATGTACTCTTGTTGCTTTTCTCCCTTGTCCTCCTCTTCCTCCGACCTCCTCCATCTCCTCCTCCTCCTCCTTTCTCTCTCGTCTTCGTTCGCCTTCTCAATAACTATTCATTATGGTAACTGCAAGCAAATGTTGTGGCTTTTTCCTTTTAGAAAAGGCTTCATGACTACTCTGTTCAGAACAGCTTGGTGTCTCCTGGGTTAATAAGGGTCACCTCAGGTCTTCTCCGTCCCAAATGCCACCCTATCCCCTACATAGTGCACTACGTTATTCCCATAGGGAATAGGATGCTATTTGTGATGCATCCTTAGAGGTTACCTGAGTGAGAGGTAACGAGAGTTGATTGGGGAACTGAAGTCTCTCTCTCCCTCTCCCTCTCCCTCTCCCTCTCCCTCTCTCTCAATTCAATACAAAGTGCTTTTTTGGCATGGTAAACACATGTTAACATTGCCAAAACAAGTGAAATAGATAATAAACAAAAGTGAAATAAAGTGAAATAAACAATAAAAATGAACAGTAAACATTACACTCACAGAAGTTCCAAAAGAATAAAGACATTTCAAATGTCATATTATGTATATATACAGTGCTGTAACGATGTACAAATAGTTAAAGTACAAAAGGGAAAATAAATAAACATAAATATGGGTTGTATTTACAATGGTTTTTGTTCTTCACTGGTTGCTCTTTTCTTGTGGCAACAGGTCACAATGCTGCTGCTGTGATGGCACACTGTGGTATTTCACTCAGTAGATATGGGAGTTTATCAAAATTGGATTTGTTTTCAAATTCTTTGGATCTGTGTAATCTGAGGGAAATATGTGTCTCTAATTTGGTCATAAATTTGGCAGGAGGTTAAGAAGTGCACCTCAGTTTACACCTCATTTTGTGGGCAGTGTGCACATAGCCTGTCTTCTCTTGAAAGCCAGGTCTGCCTACGGCGGGTCTAATTGTGTTGCTGTCCTGAGGCTCTGTAGGGTGTGTTTGTGTTTGTGAACAGAGCCCCAGGACCAGCTTGCTTAGGGAACTCTTCTCCAGGTTCATCTCTCTGTAGGTGATGGCTTTGTTATGGAAGGTTTGGGAATCGCTTCCTTTTAGGTGGTTGTAGAATTTAACGGCTCTTTTCTGGATTTTGATAATTAGCGGGTAGCGGCCTAATTCTGTTTTGCATGCATTATTTGGTGTTTTACGTTGTACACTGCATGCAGAGTCTCAATTTGGTGTTTGTCCCATTTTGTGAATTATTGGTTGGTGAGCGAACCCCAGACCTCACAACCATAAATGGCAATGGGATTTATAACTTATTAATATATTTTTAGACAGATCCTAATTGGTTTGTCGAATTTCATGTTCCTTTTGATGGCGTAGAAGGTCCTTCTTGCCTTGTCTCTCAGATCATTCACAGCTTTGTGGAAGTTACCTGTGACGGTGACGTTTAGGTCAAGGTATGTATAGTTTTTTGTGTGCTCTAGGGCAACGGTGTCTAGATGGAATTTGTATTTGTGGTCCTGGGAACTGGACCTTTTTTGGAACACCGTTACTTTTGTCTTACTGAGAAGTACTGTCAGGGTCCAGGTCTGACAGAATCTGTGCAGAAGATCTAGGTGCTGCTGTAGGCTCTCATCGGTTGGGGACAGAAACACCAGATCATCAGCAAATGGTAGACATTTGATTCTAGTAGGATGATGCCAGCTACTGCAGACTGTTCTAATGCCCTCGCCAGTTCGTTAATATACTGTATATGTAACTCTTCGGTCTTATGTAGCAACATTTTGAATTTCTTTTTTTTACATTGGATGAAAGTAGAGACTCAGAGCTACAAAATGGTATATCATACACTGCATTTGAGGAAACAATGGGAAAGTAATTGTACTTTGAAAGTTGATCAACTGTCACGGTTGTCGTAAGGAGAAGCAGACCAAAGTGCAGTGTTGTTCCACATTTTCTTTTCACTGTGAAATTTTGCAATAAACTTAACGAACAAAAACAACAAACCGTGACGCAGAGTAGAAACACACTAACTCAGAAACAATCTCCCACAAACCCAGGTGGGAAAAAAGCCCTTCTAAAGTATGATCTCCAATTAGAGACAACGAGGACCAGCTTGCCTCTAATCGGAGATCATCCCAAACAAGACCCAACATAGAAATACAAAACTAGAACCTAACAACATAGAAAAACTAAACTAGAAAACCCACCTGTCACGCCTTGACCTACTATACCATAGAAAATAACAGCTTTCTAAGTTCAGGACGTGACATCAACTTGTAAACTCACTTTTGAGGGAACCGTTTTTCAATGTTTTGGTATTGGAGAGCCCTTCTTTGTCTACACCCATTCAGCATCCTTCACACCCTCTTAAGCCTTAGCCCCACCCATCTCTGTAAGGGTTGAGCCGTGCATTCTGTACTAACTAGCCAGCTACTTCCAGACATCTAAGAGGGGGGGAGAGAGAGAGAGAACAGCTCACTGATCATTACTCGCCCTATCTGTGGTTCCGCATTCAGAGTGCACAGTGGACGCTCTGGCCAATAAGTAGAGTTGTTCTGAAAGCTATGACCTCACAACTACAGTCAAGCACCCAAGCTAACATTGGCTACTTCCAGATACATAATGAGAGAACACCTAACTCTGACCCTAGCAGAGCTTGTTAGGCTGTTTTCATGTTATCCAGAGCGTTGGTGACTGTAACTGTGCCGCTGGCAACAATTGAATTATGCTTTGTTGCCGACACCGGACATATTCAACAGGTGTTGAGCTTTCAAAAATGCATCAGTTATTCTGTGCTCTGGCACACTAAGAAATGTCGCTAGGTCGCTAGCTAGGTAAACAATGAATCCCAACGCATACACGTAACGTTAGTTAGCGGGCCAGCCAGCTAACGTTAGCTAGCTTGCTAACAGTACACTTTAACTTGAAATTAAAATAATTTGTCAAAATTAAAGTGGAGTCTTTTGTTAAGGCATGTAGCTAGCTAGCTAGCTAAACAATGGACCATAATCACAACTCATGATGTTTCTACCCTGCATGAATCTGCAGGTAGCTAACCAACCAGGTTCTACGGCTATAACTAGTCAAGCAAATGTGTCGGAGTAACGAAGAATAAGATCATACACATAACGTTAGCTAGCGACCCAGCCAGCTAACATTAGGTAGCTGACAGTACACTTGAAATTAATCCACTTTCTGTCAAAATTTGAAACTTGTAATATCTGAAAATCCTACCAGTATACATCATGGTTGGACGCGTCTCCTGTCTGATGCCATGCATGGTTGCCTTAGTTTGAAGATGTAATCCAGACTAGTGTTTTCTCCATCTCCTTATCTATTATACTTGAGTTCCACTGATTTCAAAACTCGGTCCTCCAGAAAGTGGAGAGAATAAACATAACGTTAGCTAGCGAGCCAGCGAGCTAACGTTAACTAGCTAACAGTACACTTTTTAACTTGACGTTATGTTTATGCAGTTTTACTATGCGATACATTTTTTTTAAAGCCGCGTTTGACACGATTACCTAAACATACTGACCAGCTCCAATAGACAGACGCGTGCTATATGGGTGACCAATCCAAACTCTCATTATCTCAGCCAATCATGACTAGCGGGAAGGTTGTTCACTTTTTCTGTGGCTAAATCAACTAGGCTCATAATTTAACAATTTTATTTGTATTTACAGATGTCATACAAGTTTGATATAAAGGCATATGAAAGTTCACATGTTCAAGAAGGCATTTCTGCACAAAAAACGTATTTTGATTTTTAAAAAATTGTTTACGTTCAAACAGCTCTCCTGTTAAGTCGTACCTTGCGACATATGCCTAGTTTCCTGAATTGGGTCACACATATGTTGAAGAGGGTGGGGCTCAAGCTGCATCCCTGTCTCACCCCACTGCCCTGTTGAAAGAAATGTTTGTGTTTTTGCCAATTTTAACCGCCCGTGGATTTGTGTACATGGATTTTATAATGTCGTATGTTTTTCCCCTAACACCGCTTTCCATCAATTTGTATATAAGACCCTCATGCCAAATTGAGTCATAAGTTTTTTTGAAATCAACAAAGCATGAGAAGACTGTCTTTGTTTAGTTTTTTTGGCAATTAGGGTGTGCAGTGTGAGTACGTAGTCTGTCATACGGTAATTTTGGTGTATACCAGTTTCATTTAAGTACCAAAAAGTTTACAGCTTTGCCATATAGATAAAAAAATAGTTGGGAAGAGATTTTCGATGTACAGATTCCATGACACATGGTTTATGAACTGATGCACAAACAACGCTGGATTCAAAACTGTTTCAATTTATATTATTGTACAACATTTTTCCAATAGAATGTAATATATACAGTTGAAGTCGGATGTTTACATACACCTTAGCCAAATACATTTAAACTCAGTTTCACAATTCCTGACATTTAATCCTAGTAAAATTTCCCTGTTTTAGATCAGTTAGGATCACCACTTTATTTTAAGAATGTGAATTGTCAGAATAATAGTATAGTGATTTGTTTCTTTCATCACATTCCCAGTGGGTCAGAAGTTTACATACACTCAATTAGTATTTGGTAGCATTGCCTTTAAATTGTTTAACTTGGGTCAAACATTTCAGGTAGCCTTCAACACGCTTCCCACAATAGATTGGGTGAATTTTGGCCCATTCCTCCTGACAGAGCTGGTGTAACTGAGTCAGGTTTGTAGGCCTCCTTGCTCGCACTCACTTTTTCAGTTCTGCCCACAAATTTTCTGTAGGATTGAGGTCAGGGCTTTGTGATGGCCACTCCAATACCTTGACTGTGTTGTCCTTAAGCCATTTTGCCACAACTTCGGAAGTATGCTTGGGGTCATTGTCCATTTGGAAGACCCATTTGCGACCAAGCTTTAACTTCCTGACTGATGTCTTGAGATGTTGCTTCAATATATCCACATAAATTTCCTCCCTCATGATGCCATCTATTTTGTGAAGTGCACCTGTCCCTCCTGCTACCAAGCACCCCTACAACATGATGCTGCCACCCCCGTGCTTCACGGTTGGGATTGTGTTCTTCGGCTTGCAAGCCTTCCCCTTTTTCCTCCAAACATAACGATGGTCATTATGGCCAAACAGTTCTATTTTTCTTTCATCAGACCAGAGAACACTTCTCCAAAAAGTAAGATTTTTGCCCTCATGTGCAATTGCAAACCGTAGTCTGGCTTTTTTTTATGGCGGTTTTGGGGCAGTGGCTTCTTCCTTGCTGAGCGGCCTTTCCGGTTATGTCGATATAGGGCTCGTTTTACTGTGGATATAGATGATTTTGTACCTGTTTCCTCCAGCATCTTCACAAGGTCCTTTGCTGTTTTTCTGGAATTGATTTGCACTTTTCGCACCAAAGTACGTTCATCTCTAGGAGGCAGAACGCGTCTCCTTCCTGAGCAATAGCTAGGATAGACAGTTAGGGTGGGTAGACAGCGTGGTCCCATGGTGTTTATACTTGCATACTATTGTTTGTACAGATGAACGTGGTACCTTCAGGCGTTTGGAAATTGCTCCTAAGGATGAACCAGACTTGTGTAGGTCTACATTTTTTTGTGAGGTCTTGGCTGATTTCTTTAGATTTTCCCATGATGTCAAGCATAGAGGCACTGAGTTTGAAGGTAGGCCTTGAAATACATCCACAGGTACACCTCCAATTGACTCAAATGATGTAAATTAGCCTATCAGGAGCTTCTAAAGCCATGACATCATTTTCTGGAATTTTCCAAGCAGTTTAAAGGCACAGTCAACAAGTGTTGTTGTCCATTAGTTTACTCCAATTAGGGAATGGGTGGTAGGGTTAGGGGAAAATAATAAAGGATATTATATTAAATATATTTTTTTGTTGAGATATATATATATATATATATACAAAAAAAATATGCGGGATTGGAAATTATTCATTGATGGAAGCCACAATCTACCTGCAATATTAAAGATGAACTCCCCCCTAAAAACAATAGTAAGAAATAGCTGATTTGACATTTGCCTTAAACATTGTTTTCACTGAGGAAATGTACGAGTCTGCTGTTAATGCTCTCTCTCTGTCTCTCTCTCTCTCCCTCTCTCCCTCCCTCCCTCGCATGTGCTGCCATAGAATTGAATTCTGTCAGACTTTTCCCGGACACACAGCATAGATATCATAATTTTCCGTTATCCACAGTGTGTTTGACAGTGGAAACTAAAACAAGGAAGGGTGTATTCTAGGACTGTGCTCTGGGGTATAATACTATCGCTCTAGTGCTCAACAGCAATAGAATAGAGTGATATATATAAATGTTTTAACAGTTTGAAAATGGGCTGGATTTGAAGAGAGACCAGTCTCTCATAAACATCTGACTGTCTGCCTAGCTACCCACCCTAACTGTCTGCCTAGCTACCCACCCTAACTGTCTATCCTAGCTACCCACCCTAACTGTCTATCCTAGCTACCCACCCTAACTGTCTATCCTAGCTACCCACCCTAACTGTCTATCCTAGCTACCCACCCTAACTGTCTATCCTAGCTACCCACCCTAACTGTCTATCCTAGCTACCCACCCTAACTGTCTTTCCTAGCTACCCACCCTAACTGTCTATCCTAGCTACCCACCCTAACTGTCTATCCTAGCTACCCACCCTAACTGTCTTCCTAGCTACCCACCCTAACTGTCTTTCCTAGCTACCCACCCTAACTGTCTATCCTAGCTACCCACCCTAACTGTCTATCCTAGCTACCCCCCCTAACTGTCTATCCTAGCTACCCACCCTAACTGTCTTCCTAGCTACCCACCCTAACTGTCTATCCTAGCTACCCCCCCCCTAACTGTCTATCCTAGCTACCCCCCCTAACTGTCTATCCTAGCTACCCCCCCTAACTGTCTTTCCTAGCTACCCACCCTACCTGTCCATCCTAGCTACCCACCCTAACTGTCCATCCAGCTACCCACCCTAACTGTCTATCCTAGCTACCCACCCTAACTGTCTGCCTAGCTACCCACCCTAACTGTCTGCCTAGCTACCCACCCTAACTGTCTAGCCTAGCTACCCACCCTAACTGTCTATCCTAGCTACCCCCCCTAACTGTCTATCCTAGCTACCCACCCTAACTGTCTATCCTAGCTACCCACCCTAACTGTCTTCCTAGCTACCCACCCTAACTGTCTATCCTAGCTACCCACCCTAACTGTCTATCCTAGCTACCCACCCTAACTGTCTATCCTAGCTACCCACCCTGACTGTCTATCCTAGCTACCCACCCTGACTGTCTATCCTAGCTACCCACCCTGACTGTCTATCCTAGCTACCCACCCTAACTGTCTATCCTAGCTACCCACCCTAACTGTCTGCCTAGCTACCCACCCTAACTGTCTATCCTAGCTACCCACCCTAACTGTCTAGCCTAGCTACCCACCCTAACTGTCTGTCTAGCTACCCACCCTAACTGTCTAGCCTAGCTACCCACCCTAACTGTCTGTCTAGCAACCCCCCCCCCTAACTGTCTGTCTAGCTACCCACCCTAACTGTCTGTCTAGCTACCCCCCCCCCACCCCCTAACTGTCTGCCTAGCTACCCCCCCCCCACCCCCTAACTGTCTGCCTATCGTCATGAACCGGCTCGAAGTTCGTAACAAAAAAGGGAGTCAACGTGGAGACAAGGAATAACAAAATATATTTATTAACTGCAGTAAACTAATTACAATTAACAATGGTGTGTGTGTGTGTGTAGACAGTAATCAGCAGTGTAAGTGAGTGGTTGCGTGCATAAATGTGATAATGAGGGGTGTTGAAAGGTGCCAAAGCAAACAAACAAAACGGCAACAAAAATGCCACAACCAAACTCTATCAGTGTGTTTGCATGGAGAGAGTCTCCTCAATGAATGGGGAAGAGGTGTATTTATCCCAGGACAAACCCGAGCCCAGGTGTGTCCCATGTCGCTGACGACCCGCCGACATCCTAATAAGGAAAACAAGAGCAAAGAGAAAGAATACGGCAGACCTAGTGGGAGGGTCGACACACTAGCTACCCACCCTTACTGTCTCTCCTCCTCTTCTCCACATATCCTCCCCCTCATGCTCTCCTCCCCCTCTCCCCCATGCTCTCCTTCCCCTCTCCCCCATGCTCTCCTCCCCCTCTCCCCCATGCTCTCCTCCCCCTCTCCCCCATGCTCTCCTCCCCCTCTCCCCCATGCTCTCCTTCCCCTCTCCTCCTCCTCTTCTTCCTCCTCCAACTCTCATCCTCTCTTCCACCTCGCCTCCTCTTCCTCCTCCTCCTCCACATCTTCTCCTCCTGCTCTCCTCCTCCTTTCCCTCCCAGCTCTCCTCCTCCTTTCCCTCCCCCTCCACCTCCTCTCCTCCAACTCTATGCTGATACTGTATGTCAAATATATTATAGCCAAATTATGCCTAGCTAATGTATGTCAAAATGAGGACATGGTTAGTTAACGGTGGTGTACATAGGCCTAGATCTAGGGCAGAGCACATCATTAATGCAAACAGTACAGAATGTCTTCGATACTTTAGATGATTCTACACTCACTCATCTTGTAATTTCTCATCCCTTCGTTCCTCCCTCTTTTCCTCCATCACATCATAGATCTCGTTTCTCCTCATACAGTGTGTAAATGCTGATAGTCAGAGACGGTATTGGTCAGAGGCGCTATTGGTCAGAGGCGCTATTGGTCAGAGGCGCTATTGGTCAGAGGCGCTATTGGTCAGAGGCGCTATTGGTCAGAGGCGCTATTGGTCAGAGGCGCTGGTGGTCAGAGGCGCTATTGGTCAGAGGCGCTGGTGGTCAGACGCTGGTGGTCAGAGGCGCTATTGGTCAGAGACGCTGGTGGTCAGAGACGCTGGTGGTCAGAGACGCTGGTGGTCAGAGACGCTGGTGGTCAGAGACGCTATTGGTCAGAGGCGCTGGTGGTCAGAGACGCTGGTGGTCAGAGACGCTGGTGGTCAGAGGCGCTATTGGTCAGAGGCGCTGATAGCGCTGGTAGTCATGCGCTGATAGTCAGAGGCGCTGGTAGTCAGACGCTGGTAGTCAGAGGCGCTGGTAGTCAGACGCTGGTAGTCAGAGGCGCTGATAGCGCTGGTAGTCAGGCGCTGGTAGTCAGAGGCGCTGATAGCGCTGGTAGTCAGGCGCTGGTAGTCAGAGGCGCTGATAGCACTGGTAGTCAGAGGCGCTGGTAGTCAGAGGCGCTGGTAGTCAGAGGCGCTGGTAGTCAGACGCTGATAGACGCTGGTAGTCAGACGCTGGTAGACGCTGGTAGTCAGACGCTGGTAGTCAGAGGCGCTGGTAGTCAGGCGCTGGTAGTCAGAGGCGCTGATAGCGCTGGTAGTCAGGCGCTGGTAGTCAGAGGCGCTGATTGCGCTGGTAGTCAGGCGCTGGTAGTCAGAGGCGCTGATAGCACTGGTAGTCAGAGGCGCTGGTAGTCAGAGGCGCTGGTAGTCAGAGGCGCTGGTAGACGCTGGTAGTCAGACGCTGGTAGTCAGACGTTGGTAGTCAGAGGCGCTGATAGCGCTGGTAGTCAGGCGCTGGTAGTCAGAGGCGCTGATAGTGCTGGTAGTCAGAGGCGCTGGTAGTCAGAGGCGCTGATAGCGCTGGTAGTCAGAGGCGCTGGTAGTCAGAGGCGCTGGTAGTCAGACGCTGGTAGTCAGACGCTGGTAGTCAGACGTTGGTAGTCAGAGGCGCTGATAGTGCTGGTAGTCAGAGGCGCTGGTAGTCAGAGGCGCTGGTAGTCAGAGGCGCTGGTAGTCAGAGGCGCTGGTAGTGGCACTGGTAGTCAGAGATGCTGATTGTCACGGCGGGTTTGGGGGCTATGAGCAAAAATCAGAACAGTGTTCATCAAACAGGAAGTGTACGTGTCACAAATGGCACCCTATCTTCTATTTCTCTGGTCAAAAGTAGTGCACTACAAAGGGAATAAGGTGCCATTTGGGAAAGGAGAGTTAGTGTCTTTGATGAGATTATCAGCCCCCTGGTTTAATTAACTTCACTATTAAGGTGGGGAGAAAGGGGGCAGAGCAGCTACCTACTGCTGCGTACTTATCGCACACGCACCCACACGCACCCACGCATAAACACACACGCACACACACACACACGCGCACACTCCCACATGCGGACACACACACCCACACACACACACACACATCATCTCATCATCTTCGGGTGATGGCACCCAATAGCTTTTTGATACATCACCACATTACCCATCATCATAGTTATTAAAGCTTCACTCCAAAATAGCCACATCTGCTCTGATGCAGCGGTAGGAGATGGAGGAGCAGCATTAATGGGAAGATGGTGTGTGTGTGTGTGTGTGTGTGTGTGTGTGTGTGTGTGTGTGTGTGTGTGTGTGTGTGTGTGTGTGTGTGTGTGTGTGTGTGTGTGTGTGTGTGTGTGCCCACATCCTGCGTGTGTGGCTATGTACTTACGTGCATGTCTGTCTGCGTGTCCCAACGTACTGGCCTACATGCAAGTGTGTGTGTGTTTGGGGAGTGATTCTAAAAGCACGGAGGCTGAGGGACTGAATGCTGTATAAAGCCCAGATGCTGTTTCTTGTCTTCCTCCTGGTGAAGGCTGTTTATTGGTTAGACCATTAATGATCCATCTAGGGAGCGCCGGTATCTACATCATTTATCAACTATACGATCTATCAGCCGCAAAATTAACTTGTTGAGAAGCAGAGGACGCATTAGTGGTTGTTATTTGGGATGTATTTGAATGTCAATCCCTTTGTGATGTATTTCTCTGTCATCCACTTGGAATGTTTTAAGTTATTATGTTAACTGTATTAGACCATGCTTAAAAAAAGATGTAAGAAACCCCTTGCTGAAGAAACCCCTTGCTGAAGAAACCTCTTGCTGAAGAAATCAATCAATCAATCAAATGTATTTATAAAGCCCTTCTTACATCAGCTGATATATCAAAGTGCTGTACAGACACCCATCCTAAAACCCCAAACAGCAAGCAATGCAGGTTTAGAAGCACAGTGGCTAGGAAAAACTCCCTAGAAAGGCCAGAACCTAGGAAGAAACCTAGAGAGGAACCAGGGTATGAGGGGTGGAGATTATAACAGCACATGGCCAAGATGTTGAAATGTTCATAGATGACCAGCAGGGTCAAATAATAATAATCACAGTGGTTGTAGAGGGTGCAACAGGTCAGCACCTCAGGAGTAAATGTAAAACCCCTTGCAGATGGCCACCCGTATCTTTCAGCATGTTTTTATAAAAATATACATTTAATGTTCTCCGCAAGGACATATACAGGATACTACCCTCAACAACATAACCTTCACTGTGTCACCAGGACATACAGCTGAAGTCAGAAGTTTACA
Source organism: Salmo trutta (assembly GCF_901001165.1). NCBI lineage: Eukaryota > Metazoa > Chordata > Actinopteri > Salmoniformes > Salmonidae > Salmo > Salmo trutta. The sequence goes on along the minus strand of NC_042970.1, from coordinate 4,992,565 downwards.
TACACTTAGGTTGGAGTCATTAAAACTCGTTTTTCAACCACTACACAAATTTCTTGTTAATTAACAAACTATAGTTTTTGCAAGTTGGTTAGGACATCGACTTTGTGCATGACACAAGTAATTTTTCCAACAATTGTTTACAGGCAGATTATTTCACTTTTATAATTCACTTTATCACAATTCCAGTGGGCCAGAAGTTTACATACACTAAGTTGACTGTGCCCTTAAACAGTTTGGACAATTCCCCCAAAAATGTCATGGCTTTAGAAGCTTCTGATAGGCTAATCTACATAATTTGAGTCAATTGGAGATGTACTTGTGGATGTATTTCAAGGCCTACATTGAAACTCAGTGCCTCTTTGCTTGACATCATGGGATAATCAAAAGAAATCAACCAAGACCTCTGGTTCATCCTTGAGCAAACACCTGAAGGTACCACGTTCATCTGTACAAACAATAGTAGGCAAGTATAAACACCATGGGACCACACAGCCGTCATACCGCTCAGGAAGGAGATATGTTCTGTCTCCTAGAGATGAACGTACTTTGGTGCAAAAAGTGCAAATCAATCCCAGAACAACTGCAAAGGACCTTGTGAAGATGCTGGAGGAAACAGGTACAAAAGTATCTATATCCACAGTAAAACGAGTCCTATATTGACATTACCTGAAAGGCCGCTCAGCAAGGAAGAAGCCACTTCTCCAAAACCGCCACAAAAAAGCCAGACTACGGTTTGCAACTGCACATGGGGACAAAGATCGTATTTTTTGGAGAAATGTCCTCTGGTCTGATGAAAGAAAAATAGACCTGTTTGGCCACGGGGGTGGCAGCATCATGTTGTGTGGGTATTGTGGGGGTATATTGAAGCAACATCTCAAGACATCAGTCAGGAAGTTAAAGCTTGGTCGCAAATGGGTCTTCCAAATGAACAATGACCCCAAGCGTACTTCCGAAGTTGTGGCAAAAAGGCATAAGGACAACAAAGTCAAGGTATTGGAGTGGCCATCACAAAGCCCTGACCTCAATCCTATTGAAAATTTGTGGGCAGAACTGAAAAAGTGTGTGCGAGCAAGGAGGCCTACAAATCTGACTCAGTTACACCAGCTCTGTCAGGAGGAATGAGCCAAAATTCAACCAACTTATTGTGGGAAGCTTGAGGAAGGCTACCTGAAACGTTTGACCCAAGTTAAACAATTTAAAGGCAATGCTACCAAATACTAATTGAGTATATGTAAACTTCTGACCCACTGGGAATGTGATGAAATAATTAAAAGCTGAAATAAATAATTCTCTCTACTATTATTCTGACATTTCACATTCTTAAAATAAAGTGGTGATCCTAACTGACCTATGACAGGGAATATTTACTAGGATTAAATGTCAGGAATTGTGAAACTGAGTTTAAATGTATTTGGCTAAGGTGTATGTAAACTTCCGACTTCAACTGTATACACAGGATACTACCCTCCACAACATAACATTCACTCCAAATCAAAACTCCAAACCTACAACCTGATTTTGGACAAAATTACCTGGAAGGATTCCTACTACCAAAGATTCTTATTTCCATGGTCTGTACTGCAAATTCTCTGGCAAACCAACGACCTGCAAAAGAAGAACAAGAAACCTGAAAACAATGTCCAACCTGGAACTGACTAAGTAATGTTTAGTCTGAAGCTACTTTTAAAGCCAAGAAGAAAAATAAATTACAATGATATATTTTTATTTATAAGGACTGAATGCTAAGTTAAGGCTACCAAGCTTGCTAGGACAGAACAGATCCGGCTGCAACTTCAATTAGCACGGAGGTGTGAAATGAGAGGTGTCAAAGCCCTTGATCCCAACAATGGCAGGAGAGTTTCCCTGCCTACCCAAATCCAGAGGCCTTTGAAGCCCCCTCCCTCTGTGCAGTGGTCATTACAATACAGTACCCACTGGATTCATCTCTATTCCATTGCAAATGACCTCAATAAGAAACAATATAGTTTCTTTGATCACATCAGAAGATATCTTCCTCGCAATCTTCAAATTACAACAGCCACAGGACAACTTTGTTTGGATGTTGTAAAGGACCATCCGCCGAATCTGAAGAGATATAGCTAGCTAACGACTTCCTTTTCCACGTTGAAAGACAGAGTGGACAGAGACTTGCTATCTACGTTAGCTAGCTAGCTGTTTTTTTTTTCAAGGAATCTACCTCCCGAAAAAAAGCTTCTCTCCAGTGTGTGTGACACCTACTCCCCGTTGCCTACTGCACTGCTGCTTAGATTCCACCTGGCGATCCGTTCACCGTCTGCCCTGGTTGTCTCCCCCTGTTCTGTACAGGTACCCTCACCACACTCCCCCCTCTTTCCTGAGGTTTCACTCACCTCTAGCACACACGCACTGTTGGGGCGAGTGACTCTGAACTTACAATGGCTAGCCCCAAGTTGTTATATTTTTTTCTTGTGCTTAATGCTATTTGCCTTACGACTCCTGTGTGCTTTGTTGACTATGAACTTTCTTGTTACATTTACATTTATGTCATTTAGCAGACGCTCTTATCCAGAGCGACTTACAAATTGGTGCATTCACCTTATGATATCCAGTGGAACAACCACTTTACAATAGTACATCTATATCTTTTTTGGTGGGGGTGGGGGGGGTTAGAAGGATTACTTAATCCTATCCCAGGTTTTCCTTAAAGAGGTGGGGTTTCAGGTGTCTCCGGAAGGTGGTGATTGACTCCGCTGTCCTGGCATTGTGAGGGAGCTTGTTCCACCATTGGGGTGCCAGAGCAGCGAACAGTTTTGACTGGGCTGAGCGGGAACTGTGCTTCCGCAGAGGTAGGGAGGTGAGCAGGCCAGAGGTGGATGAACGCAGTGCCCTTCTTTGGGTGTAGGGACTGATCAGAGCCTGAAGGTACGGAGGTGCCATTCCCCTCACAGCTCCGTAGGCAAGCACCATGGTCTTGTAGCAGATGCGAGCTTCAACTGGAAGCCAGTGGAGTGTGCGGAGGAGCGGGGTGACGTGAGAGATCTTGGGAAGGTTGAACACCAGACGGGCTGCAGCGTTCTGGATGAGTTGTAGGGGTTTGATGGCACAGGCAGGGAGCCCCGCCAACAGCGAGTTGCAGTAATCCAGACGGGAGATGACAAGTGCCTGGATTAGGACCTGCGCTGCTTCCTGTGTGAGGCAGGGTTGTACTCTGCGAATGTTGTAGAGCATGAACCTACAGGATCAGGTCACCGCCTTGATGTTAGCGGAGAACGACAGGGTGTTGTCCAGGGTCACGCCAAGGCTCTTAGCACTCTGGGAGGAGGACACAATGGAGTTGTCAACCGTCAATCTTGTTTACCCAACCATGGGACAGACTATGTTTGTTCCCACACTCTGGACTCTGACTTTCTATTGGTTACAGACTTTTGGCCTCCCATCCTATTCTACCCACCTCTGGCTGGCTTTGTATTCATGTTTCCTGATGAAATTGCTGTATAATATGATCTTGTTGTTGTCAAATGTCAAATAAGTAAGCATTTCACTGTAAGGTTTACACCTGTTGTATTCAGTGCGTGACTAATAAAATTAGATTTTATTTGAAATCAGGACTGCAGAGCTCTTCCTGTCCTATGCCTTGATTGTATTACTGTTGATGATATCTGGAAATGTGCATGCACACCCTGGCCCATCTACTGTTGCTAGCCCCAAATCTGACTTGTGCTCTGATTTCTGCTCTCATAAATGCCTGGGTTTTCTGCACGTTAACACTAGAAGCTTATTACCTAAAATGGAACAATTGAAAGTGTGGGTTCAGACGTGTTGGTCATTACTGAGACGTGATTAAGAAAGAGTGTTTTGAACACTGATGTTAACCTTTCTGGTTATAACCTTTTTCTGCAAGACAGATCTTCCAAAGGTGGTGGAGTGGCAATCTTTACCAAGGATCACCTTCAGTGCTCGGTTGTCTCCACCAAGTCTGTCCCCAAACAATTTGATTTGCTGGTTTTAAGCATTAAACTTTCAAATAGCACCCAGCAACAGTCAACAAAGAGCTATCTTCCTCCATCAGCACCGGCCCTACCTGACTTAAGCTGTCTCCTGGCCCCTTACACTCTGAATTTGTCCTGCTAGGTGACCTAAACTGGGACATGCTTAAACCACCTGACCAAGTACTAAAGCAATGGGACTCCCTAAATATCTCTCAGATTAATACCAATCCCACAAGGTATGACTCCAAACACCCAGAAAAGGCTACTCTCCTCGATGTTATCATCACAAATAATCCTGATAGGTATCAGTCTGTTGTTTTCTGTAATGACCTTAGGCTGTAAAACAGTGATCACTATGTTCGTAATGGCTGCTCGGTGAAACGACCTGTCCTGATTTCTCATAGACAATTGCTAAAAAGCTTTAATGAGCAAGCCTTCCTTCATGACCTGGCCGCTGTAAACTTGATCCCCTCTGTCGAAGATGCTTGGACCTTATTTTTTATATTTTCTGTGGTATTGTTAACAAACACGCCCCCATAAAGAAAATGAGAATTAAAAACAGGTTCAGTCCCTGGTTCGACCATGATCTGGTAGAGTTACTCCACCTCAGGAATTGTATTTTGCGAAAAATCGTCACACGCATACTCAGGCTGACTGGCTCTCGTTCAGGCAAATGAGAATTAAGTGCACTCAGGCTATCCGACCGAAGTTAGTTACTCTAAGGGGCAGTTCTCTCTCTGTGTGTCTAACCCAGGAAGTTCTGGAAAACAGTTAAAGACCTAGAGAAAAAAACCCTCCTCACAGCTGCCCATGTCTCTTAATGTTGATGATGTGGTTGTTACTGACAAGAAGCACATGGCTGTGCTCTTTAATCACCACTTCATTAAGTCAGGATTCCTGTTTGACTCAGCCATGCGTCCAACATTTCCTCATCTCCCACCCCTTCTAATGCAACTAGCCCTGATGCTCCTCCCTCTTTTTCCCCTGCCCCACTACAAAGTTTCTCCCTGCAGGCGGTCACTGAGTCCGAGGTCCTAAAGGAGCTCCTTAAACTTGACCACAAAAAAAACATCTGGGTCAGATGGTTTAAACCCTTTCTTCTTTGTGGTTGCAGCCCTTATCATTGCCAAGCCTATCTCTGAACATTTTAACATGTCTCTCCTCTCTGGGGAGGTTCCCATTGCTTGGAAGGCAGCCACGGTGCGTCCTTTATTTAAAGGGGGAGATCAAGCTGATCTTAACTGCTACAGGCCAATTTCTATTTTGCCCTGTTTATCAAAGTGTTGAAAAAAACTTGTCTATAATCAACTGACTGGCTTTCTTGATGTCTATAGTATTCTCTCTGGTGTGCAATCTGGTTTCCGGTCAGGTTATGGATGTGTCGCTGCAACCTTAAAGGTCCTCAATGATGTCACCATTGCCCTTGATTCTAAGTAATGTTGTGCTGCGATTTTTATTGACTTGGCCAAAGCTTTTGATACGGTAGACCATTCCATTATTGTAGGCCGGCTATGGAGTATTGGTGTCTCTGAGGGGTCTTTGGCCTGGTTTGCTAACTACCTCTCTCAAAGAGTGCAGTGTATAAAGTCAGAACAGCTGCTGTCTCAGCCACTGCCTGTCACCAGGGGGGACCCCAAGGCTTGATCCTAGGCCCCACACTCTTCTCAATTTACAGCAACTACATAGGTCAGGCAGTAGGAAGCTCTCACATTCATTTATATGCAGATGATAGTCTTATACTCAGCTGGCCCCTCCCCGGATTGTGTGTTAAATGCTCTACAACAAAGCTTTCTTAGTGCCCAACAAACTTTCTCTGCCCTTAACCTTGTTCTGAACACCTCCAAAACAAAGGTCATGTGTTTTGGTAAGAAGAATGCCCCTCTCCCCACCGGTGTGATCACTATATCTGAGGGTTTAGAGCTTAAGGTAGTCACCTCATACAAGTACTTGGGAGTATGGCTAGATGATACACTGTCCTTCTATCAGCACATATCAAAGCTGCAAACTAAGGTTAAATCTTGACTTGGTTTCCTCTATCATAATCGCTCCTCTTTCACCCCAGCTGCCAAACTAACCCTGATTCAGATGACCATCCTACCCATGTTCGATTTTGGAGACGTAATTTACACATGATCAATGAAATTTATAGATTGGCAAGTAAGGGTGCTCTCCAGCGGCTAGATGTACTTTAAAATTGAATTGTATCTTGTGAATTGTTCACTATATTTCACCTTTAACCTTATCGAGAAACATATTTTTGCACTAATCTTATAGAATTTTTTTTAAATTGTGTGAAGAAAATGACCAGTATCAGCTTTGTACAAAATGTATAATGATTAAAACAACTACAAGATCTCCTGTTATTTTCTTCTCTGTTATGAAAGGCTGCAATATGAAACTTTTGAGAGCAACTGACCAAATTCACATAGAAATGTGAGATATAGATCTGTCATTCTCATTGAAAGCAAGTCTAAGAAGTGGTAGATCTGTTCTATGTATGTTATTTCTATGCTTCTCATTCTTAAGTTAAATGTTTTTATGTTTTGCTTTCGGTTTTGTACACCAGCTTCAAACAACTGAAAATACAATATTTTTGGTTATGGAAAATATATTTCATAGTGTTTTAGATGATACAATGGTTCTCTACACTATACTTGCTTGTTTTGTCACATAAATGGAAATAAGGCAAACTATTAGAATTTTTGCAACCAGGAAATGGCTTGTGATTTATGCATAGTTAATCTTTTAATGAATAATAAACTACTTACACAATCAATAAAACAGTCATTCTGTTGTGAATTTGCAAATTTTGTGGGCGTAAACGTATTATTTTTCATGTTATTTTCTTGTATTTTATCTTAAGTCTCTTTTGTTTCAATTAATAATTAATCAACTCTTTATCTTTGTTTTTTTTTCCCCCCAGATAACTGAGTCAGGCAAGGAGACGCTACCAACATGGCTGCACTGGGACTGGAAGAGAAACGTCCTACAGGGTCTACCACTGGGGGAGGACAAGGGTGTCCACTATATCTCTGTCTCCACATCCAACTGCAGCCAGGATATTTTCTCCATCGAGGTGCACCCAGAGGAGCACGCTGACACCGACCCGATCCAGGTAGCCATCCAGTCAGCGTCCAACAACTCCAACAACGAGGTACAGCCATTCGTCTGTGGCAACGAGGAGCCGGTGACGGTGCTCACAGTGATTCTGGATGCCGACCTGACCAAGATGAGCTCCAGACAGAGGGTGGAGCTGCTGGGAAAGATGAAGAAGTTCTCTGGCGTGGCACTCCAGCACATGAAGATACTTCCCGTGGTCAACAACCGATTGTTCGATATGTCCGCCTTCATGGCCGGACCAGGAAATGCCAAAAAGGTGGTGGAGAACGGAGCCCTGTTATCCTGGAAGCTGGGCTGTTCCCTGGACCAGAGTAACGTCCCTAATATTAGTAGCGTCCAGGCGCCGGCTAAAGAGGGCACTATGTCGGCTCAGTTGGGATATCCGGTCGTCGGTTGGCACATCGCCAACAAGAAGCCTCATATCCCAAAACGGGTGAGGCGCCAGCTCAACAATACCCCTACTCCTGTTCTAGCTTTGCTTCCCCCTACATCTGTCGTCGAGCCCCCTGTTCGCATTGTACCCACCCTGTCGTCACCTGCCATTGCTGCCCCCACAGACAGCTCTGCCCCACCCATGAGAGGGCCTGTGCCCTTGCCCATGAAGCCCACGATCCGTGTCAGAGACTCTTATTCCCACACTCCCACTCAGGGTGCACCCCTGCCAACCAGAGTGATGGAGTCCACTAGTACCATCTCCATTCAACCCACCATGACCAGGCATACCGTTGTGGAAGCAACGCCGACACTCCCTCCACCCACCACAGTCGCCACCAGAAAGCCAACCAAGAAACCAAAGAGACCGAAGACCACTCCGATGCCAAGGGAGCCCAAGACCACCACAGCCAAACCAGCCAGGCGCACCACCCCTTCGTCCATCGTGCCTGACCCAAGAAACGAGAAACCAGATCTTCGCAACCCCATCGATCAGGTCAATGCCTTCGTGGGCACATATTTTGAAGTGAAAATCCCATCCGATACTTTCTTTGACAAGGAGGACGGTACGACAGACAAGCTGAGGTTGACATTGAGGATGAACCACAACGAAGTAGTCGGAGATGATTCATGGATACAGTTTAATAGCACAAGCCAGCTGCTGTACGGTCTACCAGACTCGAACCACATCGGGAAGCATGAGTACTTCATGCAGGCCACCGATAAGGGCGGTCTGAATGCGATCGACGCCTTTGAGGTCCGTGTCAACCGCTGGGCTTCCAACGATAAGTCGCCGGTCTTGTTCCAGGCTCGCTTCCACGGGGAACCTCACCAGGTGACCAACGACATCCACAAGAAGATTTTGCTCATCAAAAAACTGGCGTACTCGTTCGGGGACCGCAACAGCAGCACGGTCACCCTGAGGAACATCACCAAAGGATCCATCATGGTGGAGTGGACCAACAACAGCCTCCAGCAGAACCCCTGTCCCAAGGAGCAAATCCAGACCATGTCCAGGAGGATCTCTGACGCCCAGGGAAGGCCCTCCCAGACATTCATCTCCACCATGGAGCCTGAATTCAAACCCATTGACATCAAGGTCAAAGGGACAGCCGCCTGCCAGAACTACATGTTCGTGCCGCCAAGTGAAATCACCATTCCTATACCCCCGGCCGTCACACCGGCGCTCGGCGCCGGACGCCAGAGCACGGACGACGTCTACCTCCACACGGTCATCCCTGCAGTGGTGGTGGCAGCCATATTGCTGATCGCCGGCATCATCGCTATGATCTGCTACCGTAAGAAGCGCAAGGGCAAGCTGACCATTGAGGACCAGGCTACTTTCATCAAGAAGGGGGTGCCCATAATCTTCGCAGACGAGCTTGACGACTCCAAGCCCCCTCCGTCCTCCTCCATGCCCCTCATCCTGCAGGAGGAGAAACCCCCACTGCCCCCGCCGGAGTACCCCAACATGGCCAGTCCAGAGACCACCCCCTTGAACCAGGACCTTCTGGGGGAGTACACAGCTCTGAGGGATGAGGACCCCAATGCCCCTCCCTACCAGCCTCCACCCCCCTTCACTGTCCCCATGGAAGGTAAAGGCTCTCGTCCAAAGAACATGACCCCCTACAGATCCCCACCACCTTACGTGCCACCCTAAGGTTAGCTGGCTCCTCCAGAGGAGGAGAGGGGAAGCAGGGGGGACTTGTAACCGTCTCACACCAGTGTTGTCTGTTTGGAAATAAGGGGTGGGAGGAGGAGGGTAGAGGCTCTGCAAAGTGGCAATGAACTTCGGACATTTTGGGTTGGGAGGGTTTTGGGCTGATCTGATCAAGGCTGAGTTAAGGTTGAACGATGGGAGGGAGGGAGAACTAGGTGGTAGCCTCGGGCAACAGTAGCCACAACAATGACACTATTCAGTCTCTCGTCATCTCATTGGCTACAGCTGAACAGCTAGATTGAGAAGAAACGCCCCCTCCTGTCCCAGCAGCTTTTTTTCTCCATTTGAAACTAAATGGCCTTTTTGTTTTATTTTGTGTCTTTTGGTTCTGGTTTTCTTCTGTTTTTGACTTGACTTTAAGATCAAACTACTTGCCTTTTTTAATCTTCTTTTATCTTTGAATAATACAAGAGGACAATAAACAAACACACACTGCAGGCAAAAAGGTTTTTAATGATGAGATAGAGAGTTCTATGAATGAAAACAAACACAACATAATCATTTTGATCTGGGACAGCCAACCCTGCAGACAGTGCTAAACACAGTGGCTGATCGATGTGGCGGGGGCTGTTTTGGATTCAATAAGGTTTGCCTTTTAACACTAATTGTATGTTTTTACCCTTATTCACACAATGTCTAGTCAAGATGAGCATAACAAAGGTAGCCTAAAAGAAGAATTAGAAATTAGTATAAAGTTTTTATTCAAATTTTTTTTTTTTCAAAACTTTATATCTTTAAGGTTATGTTAGATTAGATAGATAGATAGGATTATTTTGGTGGTGGTGGAGCAGATCTCCTGACTGAAATAGCCTGCAGGATCTCTTTTTCCCCCGATCAGAAAGGAACGGTACACCTAGTAGGTAGGCCTCGTCAGGGTTAGTGAACGTTAACATGAAAGGCAATGTCATCCAGATGGTTACCCTGGCCTGGTTATTACCAGATGGTTACCCTGGCCTGGTTATTACCAGATGGTTACCCTGGCCCGGTTATTACCAGATGGTTACCCTGGCCCGGTTATTACCAGATGGTTACCCTGGCCCGGTTATTACCAGATGGTTACCCTGGCCTGGTTATAACCAGATGGTTACCCTGGCCCGGTTATTACCAGATGGTTACCCTGGCCCGGTTATTACCAGATGGTTACCCTGGCCCGGTTATTACCAGATGGTTACCCTGGCCCGGTTATTACCAGATGGTTACCCTGGCCCGGTTATTACCAGATGGTTACCCTGGCCCGGTTATTACCAGATGGTTACCCTGGCCCGGTTATTACCAGATGGTTACCCTGGCCTGGTTATTACCAGATGGTTACCCTGGCCCGGTTATTACCCTGGCCCGGTTATTACCAGATGGTTACCCTGGCCCAGTTATAACCAGATGGTTACCCTGGCCCGGTTATTACCAGATGGTTACCCTGGCCCGGTTATTACCAGATGGTTACCCTGGCCCGGTTATTACCAGATGGTTACCCTGGCCTGGTTATTACCAGATGGTTACCCTGGCCTAGTTATTATTAGATTTATTGTTTTTACTTTGTCTGAGTTTTCCAAAGCCACCCAAAATCATTCAAGAGAGAAATATAACACAATACAATGCCCCTTTTTACTATTCTTGTTTAAAATGGGTTACAATGAGTTTCATGATCCGAATATGATCATAACATTGACAATTTGAATGCCATTTTGCCTTTATGGTGATACGACAAGTGTCTTCTGTAAATAACGATGGATCGGCCTGTGTGTATTTTTAGTCCAAAAAACGTTTTTGTGTAAATCAGATGTGGAAAAAGCCTCCTGCAGTTTATTTTAGACAAGGGGTCATTATTTTTTTATGTAGTGATGATGCTCTTGTTTTCACAGGAAACAGTTTAGGGCTGTTGAGAGTGATTTGAGAACGTCCTGAAAGGGATACAGCATGTATTCACAACTCAAAGGTCATTGTTGAGAGGATGGTAGGAGTGTTAGAGAGAGAGAGAAAGAAATGGGAATATCCCAATAACAACATTAGCAGAAAACACAGGATAAAATGGTTGATAAAATCTCTAATTTTTTTACAACGTTTTTGATACAGCATCAAATTGTTTAAGAAAAAAATCGATAAATACATGAATAGTGTACTGCAATTTGTAAAATCTTAGAGTAGAGAATTGATTCCTTATTATATACCTTTTCTCATTGGTCACCTATTTCAAGGGATTTTATTTAGTTTTTTTGTTGCCATATTGTCGAACTGAAATGCACCTCCTGTTAAACAGTCGGAATGACCCATTTTATGTAATCACACATTTTATTTAATGTTCAAATTCTTCACTAACGACTTTGAAAGTGACCCTTTGCAATAATGTAAGGTACTGCCTGATGGTGGTGGTGGTGGTGAGTGGTCAATGCAGGTTAGATAAGTGATGAAGTACTACACGCATAATGATGACGATGTGCACGCATAATGATGACGATGTGCACGCATAATGATGATGATGATGATGATGTGCACGCATAATGATGATGATGATGATGATGTACCTACATAGTTTGTTTTTGCCAGATACCAAGTGTTGCTTTTTGAGTGTCCATTTATTATGGAAGCCGACCTCCGTCTATCTGTATCCAGATAATTCTTAATTCTTCACACGTTTGAAACTCTAATCCAACAAGTCCCAATAGTATTGGAATGAATGAATCATCAATATATATATATATAACAGAGTTGATTATGATGGTATATCTTGCTTGGTATGTTGCCGTACATTATAATATAGAGATTTATTTTTTATTGATGAGCTTCGGTTATAATTGTTTTTCTAATGCTTCCCCATATTGACGAGTCAATATGTCTACGTCCATAGATGTTTCATTAAGGCGTGTATCCATCTGTCTAGTCAATATGTCTACGTCCATAGAGGTTTCATTAAGGCGTGTATCCATCTGTCTAGTCAATATGTCTACGTCCATAGAGGTTTCATTAAGGCGTGTATCCATCTGTCTAGTCAATATGTCTACGTCCATAGAGGTTTCAATAAGGCGTGTATCCATCTGTCTAGTCAATATGTCTACGTCCATAGAGGTTTCATTAAGGCGTGTATCCATCTGTCTAATCTGTCAGCCATTTTGAGACGCTGATTCCTGTCACAATAACTGATTCATAATTCCGTCTCCTTGTTAAAACTGGTATTGTTAATCTGACTAGACGACACATTTTGATCTGGAACCTCGAACCGTTAAAAAAAGGTTAACATGTTGTCGATCTCCTTTCAGTTCAATGTTTCCATCACACTCACCGCCGTTAAATACAGATGGAGTTTATTGGTTATATGTAAATAACTTGCTGACCCCCCCTCCTCCGCCCCTCCGCGTCCACAGATCATGTCGTCACTTCAGCTCTATTGATTTCTGACAAGGAACAAACTGCAATAATAGTCCCAGATGGTTTATCCCAATCGGGTTGTTAGTTAGTCAAATAAGAAATATATAGTTGCTTATGACAGTTACTGAGATTGACAGATTTTATCCACGTTTGAGTGAGATTCATAGAACAATAGGTAAGTAGATGGTACAAGGACATCCTTTTTTTTTTTTTTTTGCCTTTTTTGTTGTTGTTGGTTTATATATATTTTAAGTGTCATTTCAGCATTAAGCTCAATTCATTCATTAGGCTAGCAAAGAATCAGGCTTAGTTACACCGAGTCAAAGATAAGTCACTTAAGTTAAGTACGTGTGACACAGACAAGAGTACATGTTGTGTTAAAATCGTACATGATTTAAGTGAAAGTGTTAGTGACCTGTGTTTCTCAAATCTCTGATTTATTCCCATTCGACTCAAATTAAGAGGAGATGGTGATCTGATTTGTGCGAAGCTTAACGGAGAAGAAACCAACGATGCAAACAAAAAATGTTAAAAAAAATGTAATAGCAGTCATTCACTCTAACTGGTTCAAATGCCTTGTTGACAATATCTTATCTGTTGGCTACATTTCAGTATTTCAGTTTCATTTCAGATATTAGCAACGGTATTGCAAAAGATACGGAATCAACAAAAACACATTTGTTTTTTTCATTTAGAACACGATAGCTGTCCTGAAGGATACACATTAAGGTGTATCGACCTCTACGTTTTGTTTAAGCCGATTTTCTGTCTTTCTGTGTTGTTAATTTTCTTTCATTAGATTTCCTTATTGCCCATTTGAAATGTAGAGATTGGTGTGTGTGTGTGTGTGTGTGTCAAATCAAATCAGCCTTAGAAATTAATGTCTTCATATGCAGCAAGCAGGACTGACTGAAAGCCTCCTAAGCCCCGACAAGGTGCATATTTTACTATATTTAATTTTGTTCGCTTAGAGAATGTTTTCTTCATATAGTTTTTACATTCATGAGTGAATTAGTACTTACAATTGGAATAATGATGATAGTAACAATGGTGATTGTGATGATTATAATAATTACAAGAATAATATGGTTATTATAATGGTTTCAGGGGGACATTATACACTGTTTGTCCTTCATTTTTGTCATTTTTGTTATTGAAATACCTGTTTTTCCCCCATCGCCTTGCCAATAAAAATGGGACTCCTCTGGTTCGCAAACAAAATGGTTGCCAAAGTACAGCGCAGTGAAAAGTTATTTTGGCTTGTCTTAACATATTGCCACGTATCAGACAGATGTTCAATTGACATGCTAAAACACATGACAAAGAGCCTAGCCTCTCTGTAAGCCATCCCATGGAGAAGAAGGGAGTAGCTAGAGGGATGAGACCCCATGGGAAAGAAGGGAGGAACTAGAGGGATGATACCCCATGGGGAAGAAGGGAGGAGGGAGGAACTAGAGGGATGAGACCCCATGGGGAAGAAGGGAGGAGGGAGGAACTAGAGGGATGAGACCCCATGGGGAAGAAGGGAGGAGGGAGGAAATAGAGGGATGAGACCCCATGGGGAAGAAGGGAGGAGGGAGGATCTAGAGGGATGATACCCCATGAGGAAGAAGGGAGGAGGGAGGACCTAGAGGGATGAGACCCCATGAGGAAGAAGGGAGGAGGGAGGAACTAGAGGGATGATACCCCATGGGGAAGAAGGGAGGAACTAGAGGGATGAGACCCCATGGGGAAGAAGGGAGGAGGGAGGAACTAGAGGGATGAGACCCCATGGGGAAGAAGGGAGGAACTAGAGGGATGAGACCCCATGGGGAAGGAGGAAGGAACTAGAGGGATGAGACCCCATGGGGAAGGAGGGAGGAGGGAGGAACTAGAGGGATGAGACCCCATGGGGAAGAAGGGAGGAGGGAAGAACTAGAGGGATGAGACCCCATTGGGAAGAAGGGAGGAACTAGAGGGATGAGACCCCATGGGGAAGAAGGGAGGAACTAGAGGGATGAGACCCCATGGGGAAGAAGGGAGGAACTAGAGGGATGAGACCCCATGGGGAAGAAGGGAGGAACTAGAGGGATGATACCCCATGGGGAAGAAGGGAGGAACTAGAGGGATGATACCCCATGGGGAAGAAGGGAGGAGGGAGGAACTAGAGGGATGAGACCCCATGAGGAAGGAGGGAGGAACTAGAGGGATGAGACCCCATGGGGAAGAAGGGAGGATCTAGAGGGATGATACCCCATGAGGAAGAAGGGAGGAACTAGAGGGATGATACCCCATGGGGAAGATGGGAGGAGAGAGGAACTAGAGGGATGAGACCCCATGGGGAAGAAGGGAGAAGGGAGGAACTAGAGGGATGAGACCCCATGGGGAGGAAGGGAGGAGGGAGGAACTAGAGGGATGAGACCCCATGGGGAAGAAGGGAGGAACTAGAGGGATGAGACCCCATGGGGAAGAAGGGAGGAACTAGAGGGATGAGACCCCATGGGGAAGGAGGGAGATTCTAGAGGGATGAGACCCCATGGGGAAGAAGGGAGGAACTAGAGGGATGAGACCCCATGGGGAAGGAGGGAGGAACTAGAGGGATGATACCCCATGGGGAAGAAGGGAGGAACTAGAGGGATGAGCCTCTTGGGGAAGAAGGGAGGAACTAGAGGGATGAGACCCCATGGGGAAGAAGGGAGGAGGGAGGAACTAGAGGGATGAGACCCCATGGGGAAGAAGGGAGGAGGGAGGAACTAGAGGGATGAGACCCCATGGGGAAGAAGGGAGGAGGGAGGAACTAGAGGGTGATACCCCATGGGGAAGAAGGGAGGAACTAGAGGGATGATACCCCATGGGGAAGAAGGGAGGAACTAGAGGGATGATACCCCATGGGGAAGAAGGGAGGAGGGAGGAACTAGAGGGATGAGACCCCATGAGGAAGAAGGGAGGAGGGAGGAACTAGAGGGATGAGACCCCATGGGGAAGAAGGGAGGATCTAGAGGGATGATACCCCATGAGGAAGAAGGGAGGAACTAGAGGGATGATACCCCATGGGGAAGATGGGAGGAGAGAGGAACTAGAGGGATGAGACCCCATGGGGAAGAAGGGAGAAGGGAGGAACTAGAGGGATGAGACCCCATGGGGAGGAAGGGAGGAGGGAGGAACTAGAGGGATGAGACCCCATGGGGAAGAAGGGAGGATCTAGAGGGATGATACCCCATGAGGAAGAAGGGAGGAACTAGAGGGATGATACCCCATGGGGAAGATGGGAGGAGAGAGGAACTAGAGGGATGAGACCCCATGGGGAAGAAGGAAGAAGGGAGGAACTAGAGGGATGAGACCCCATGGGGAAGGAGGGAGGAACTAGAGGGATGATACCCCATGGGGAAGAAGGGAGGAACAAGAGGGATGAGCCTCTTGGGGAAGAAGGGAGGAACTAGAGGGATGAGACCCCATGGGGAAGAAGGGAGGAGGGAGGAACTAGAGGGATGAGACCCCATGGGGAAGAAGGGAGGAGGGAGGAACTAGAGGGATGAGACCCCATGGGGAAGAAGGGAGGAGGGAGGAACTAGAGGGTGATACCCCATGGGGAAGAAGGGAGGAACTAGAGGGATGAGACCCCATGGGGAAGAAGGGAGGAGGGAGGATCTAGAGGGATGAGACCCCATGAGGAAGAAGGGAGGATCTAGAGGGATGAGACCCCATGGGGAAGAAGGGAGGAACTAGAGGGATGAGACCCCATGGGGAAGAAGGGAGGATCTAGAGGGATGAGACCCCATGGGGAAGAAGGGAGGAGGGAGGAACTAGAGGGATGAGACCCCATGGGGAAGAAGGGAGGAGGGAGGAACTAGAGGGATGAGACCCCATGGGGAAGAAGGGAGGAACTAGAGGGATGAGACCCCATGAGGAAGAAGGGAGGAGGGAGGAACTAGAGGGATGAGACCCCATGGGGAAGGAGGAAGGAGGGAGGAACTAGAGGGATGATCCATAGACTGAGAAAATGCAGATTGAAGGAAAAAGGTTTTCCATCTGGAGCGGTCAGAAAAGCCTGACAATTGTCCTTGACAACAGGGAACTTACAACCTAGAGAAGAGGGTTGAAGATATGTATGAATGCTTGAGTAAACAATGCATGGTGAGAAATGCATTTTTATTCTCCTGTGTTTTAATAACATTGTTTTATTTATGCCACTAGACACTGTATGTTGAAATCTTGTATTAAAAAAAAAAAAAAAAAGTGTTTTCACCCAACTATTATTGTGACCTTCTCTTATTGGTTGTTTGATCTTGTACCATCGGTAGTGTTTCATCCTTGACGGACGTGTATATATTTGTACCAGAAAGCTCAACAACAACAAAAATGTATCTCAACTGTAACTACAAGCGTGTCATTCTCAACGCCATCTGTCCAGTATCCTTGTGATAGCAGAAAGCAGTACTATTGTGATCTAGGTAGCCTTCAATTAACTTATTCCCATATTGAATCCACAGACACTGTAAGAGCAGTATTTTTTTGTTGTTGCCTCTATTCATCACCTATATCCCTCAAGCTGCTTTATATGGGTTTAACAAACAAGTTTTTTTTTCTGTAGCTGTGACATTGCAGAGAGGTTTGTGTGGGGAGGATGACGGTGTCTTTTCAAAATGAAGGAAGATGAATACTGATAAAATATTAACCAAATCAAATTTCAATAAAATTTATTTACAAATCCCTTCTTTACATCAGCTGATGTCACAACAGTGCTTGTACAGAAACCCAGCTTAAAACCCCAAACAGCAAACAATGCAGATGTAGAAGCACTAAAACTATTAATGGTACACGTTCACTAACGGGTGGTAAACCTTGACATTGATTTTGACTGTTTGACAACATTGTCTAGCAGCATATAATAATGTTTATATTTTAACAATGTTGTTTGATCTATACCCTTGGAGTGGTCCCCTATCTGCAATATTCTATACCCTTGGAGTGGTCCCCTATCTGCAATATTCTATACCCTTGGAGTGGTCCCCTATCTGCACTATTCTAGACCCTTGGAGTGGTCCCCTATCTGCACTATTCTATACCCTTTGGAGTGGTCCCCTATCTGCACTATTCTAGACCCTTGGAGTGGTCCCCTATCTGCACTATTCTATACCCTTTGGAGTGGTCCCCTATCTGCACTATTCTATACCCTTTGGAGTGGGCCCCTATCTGCACTATTCTATACCCTTGGAGTGGTCCCCTATCTGCACTATTCTATACCCTTTGGAGTGGTCCCCTATCTGCACTATTCTATACCCTTTGGAGTGGTCCCCTATCTGCACTATTCTATACCCTTGGAGTGGTTAACAAACACTTAAATCTTTGGATGCTACAGTACATGGGCTCTTTCCCATATTTCCTTCATGACTCTAACCCTTTAGCACGAGGGCGTCAAACTCCACGAAGGGCCGCGTGTGTTCTGTTTTTCCCTTCATTTAAGACCTAGACTACCAGGTGTGGGAGTTCCTTACTAATTAGTGACCTAGACGACCAGGTGAGGGGAGTTCCTTACTAATTAGTGACCTAGACGACCAGGTGAGGGGAGTTCCTTACTAATTAGTGACCTAGACGACCAGGTGAGGGGAGTTCCTTACTAATTAGTGACCTAGACGACCAGGTGAGGGGAGTTCCTTACTAATTAGTGACCTAGACGACCAGGTGAGGGGAGTTCCTTACTAATTAGTGACCTAGACGACCAGGTGAGGGGAGTTCCTTACTAATTAGTGACCTAGACGACCAGGTGAGGGGAGTTCCTTACTAATTAGTGACCTAGACGACCAGGTGAGGGGAGTTCCTTACTAATTAGTGACCTAGATGACCAGGTGAGGGGAGTTCCTTACTAATTAGTGACAATCAATCAAGCACAAGGGTGGAGCGAAATTCAATTCAAAGGGCTTTATTGGGAAACATATGTTAACATTGCCAAAGCAAGTAATATAGATGATAAACAAAAGGGAAATAAACAATAAAAAATGTACAGTAAACTTTACACTCACAAAAGTTCCAAAAGAATAAAGACATTTCAAATGTCATATTATGTCTATATACAGTCTTGTAACGATGTGCAAATAGTTAAAAGTACAAAAGGGAAAATAAATAAAAACAAATATAGGTATTTACAATGGTGTTTGTTCTTTACTGGTTGACCTTTTCTTGTGGCAACAGGTCACACATGCTGCTGTGACAGCCAAATAGCATTTTAGTTTGCTCAGGGTTTTTTTCTCTCCAATGTGTCAAGTAATTATCTTTTTATTTTTGTCATGATTTGGTTGGGTCTAATTGTGTTGCTGTCCTGGGGCTCTGTGGGGTCTGTTTGTGTTATTGGCATGGGAAACATATGTTTACATTTCCAAAGCAACTGAAATAAATTATAAACAAAAGTGAAATAAACAATATAATATTAAACAGTAAACATTACTTTCCCAAAAGTTCCAATGGAATAGAGACATGTCCAATGTCATTATGTCTATATACAGTGTTGTAACGATGGTTAAATAGCTTTCTCTAACTCTCTCTTTCTCTCTCCCCCTACTCTCTCTCTCACTCCCCATCTCTCTCTCTCACTCCCTCCCTCTCTTTCACTCCCTCCCTCTCTTTCACTCCCTCCCCCTTCCTCTCTCTCCCTCCCTCCCTCTCTCAGGGAGAGACAGAGAGATTTACTGTCAGGACCCAGGTCTGACAGTAAATGACAGCATTCCCTCCCCTATATGCCCCCCTACGCACAACTATGACAACATAACCAACAAAAACGTATCACAGCTCCTGCAGCTCTGTCGCACGCTGGGTATGTACATAGTCAATGGTAGGCTTCAAGGGGACTCCTATGGTAGGTACACCTACAGTGAGGGGGAAAAAAGTATTTGATCCCTGCTGATTTTGTATGTTTGCCCACTGACAAAGGAATGATCAGTCTATAATTTTAATGGTAGGTTTATTTGAACAGTGGGAGACAGAATAACAACAAAAAGAATCCAGAAAAATGCATGTCAAAAATGTTATAAATTGATTTGCATTTTAATGAGGGAAATAAGTATTTGACCCCCTCTCAAATCAGAAAGATTTCTGGCTCCCAGGTGTCTTTTTATACAGGTAACGAGCTGAGATTAGGAGCACACTCTTGAAGGGAGTGCTCCTAATCTCAGTTTGTTACCTGTATAAAAGACCTGTCCACAGAAGCAATCAATCAGATTCCAAACTCTCCACCATGGCCAAGACCAAAGAGCTCTCCAAGGATGTCAGGGACAAGATTGACCTACACAAGGCTGGAATGGGCTACAAGACCATCGCCAAGCAGCTTGGTGAGAAGGTGACAACAGTTGGTGCGATTATTCGCAAATGGAAGAAACACAAAATAACTGTTAATCTCCCTTGGCCTGTGGCTCCATGCAAGATCTCACCTCGTGGAGTTGCAATGATCATGAGAGCGGTGAGGAATCAGCCCAGAACTACACGGGAGGATCTTGTCAATGATCAAGGCAGCTGGGACCAGTCACCAAGAAAACAATTGGTAACACACTACGCCGTGAAGGACTGAAATCCTGCAGCGCCCGCAAGGTCCCCCTTCTCAAGAAAGCACATATACATGCCCGTCTGAAGTTTGCCAATGAACATCTGAATGATTCAGAGGACAACTGGGTGAAAGTGTTGTGGTCAGATGAGACCAAAATGGAGCTCTTTGGCATCAACTCAACTCGCCGTGTTTGGAGGAGGAATGCTGCCTATGACCCCAAGAACACCATCCCCACCGTCAAACATGGAGGTGAAACATTATGCTTTGGGGGTGTTTTTCTGCTAAGGGGACAGGACAACTTCACCGCATCAAAGGGACGATGGACGGGGCCATGTACTGTCAAATCTTGAGTGAGAACATCCTTCCCTCAGCCAGGGCATTGAAAATGGCTCATGTACGGGTATTCTAGCATGACAATGACCCAAAACACATGGCCAAGGCAACAAAGGAGTGGCTCAAGAAGAAGCACATTAAGGTCCTGGAGTGGCCTAGCCAGTCTCCAGACCTTAATCCCATAGAAAATCTGTAGAGGGAGCTGAAGGTTCGAGTTGCCAAACGTCAGCCTCAAAACCTTAAATCCCTCCTGAGATGTATGCAAACCTGGTGGCCAACTACAAGAAACGTCTAACCTCTGTGATTGCCATCAAGGGTTTTACCACCAAGTACTAAGTCATGTTTTGCAGAGGTGTTCAAATACGTATTTTCCTCATTAAAATGAGAATTAATTTATAACATGTTTGACATGCGTTTTTCTGGATTTGTTTTGTTATTCTTTCTCTCACTGTTCAAATAAACCTACCATTAAAATTATGGACTGATCATGTCTTTGTCAGTGGGCAAACGTACAAAATCAGCAGGGGATCAATTACTTTTTTCCCTCACTGTGTAGCTCATCTCTTGGCAGTAGTACTGTAGACTACTTTCTCACTGACCTCAACCCAGAGTCTCTCAGAGCGTTCACAGTCAGCCCACTAACACCCCTATCAGATTCCAGCAAAATCAGTCTGCTTGAACAGAGCAATACTCAATCATGAGGCATCAAAGCCAAAGGTACTGAATAATATTAGGAAATGCTATAGATGGAAGGAAAGTAGTGTGGAAACA
The DNA here is from genome assembly GCF_901001165.1 of Salmo trutta. Taxonomy (NCBI): domain Eukaryota; kingdom Metazoa; phylum Chordata; class Actinopteri; order Salmoniformes; family Salmonidae; genus Salmo; species Salmo trutta. Next base: position 4,971,348 of record NC_042970.1, on the reverse strand, counting down.
TACCAAAAAACAATTAGGCAACAACAAATTCAATCCCTTTTAGACAACTTCCTGGACAAAACGTTCCACTGTAATAGTGAAGGTGTAAACCTGGCAGTAGAAAACCTAAACATTATATCTAACCTTTCAGCTTCCCTATCAAATCTAAAAATGTCAAACAGAAAACCGAAGAAAATGAACAACAATGACAAATGGTTTGATGAAGAATGCAAAAACCTAAGAAAGAAATAGAGAAACCTGTCCCACCAAAAACATAGAGACCCAGAAAACCTGAGTCTACGCCTTCACTATGGTGAATCACTAAAACAATACAGAAATACACTACGGAAAAAGAAGGAACAGCAAGTCAGAAATCAGCTAAATATAATTGAAGAATCCATAGACTCTAACCACTTCTGGGAAAATTGGAAAACACTAAACAACACTAATAATTATCTATCCAAAATGGAGATGTATGGATAAACCACTTCTCTGATCTTTTTGGCTCTATAACAAAGAACAAACAGCTAAAACATGTACATGATCAAATACAAATCTTGGAATCAACTATTAAAGACTACCAGAACCCACTGGATTATCCAATTACCTTGAATGAACTACAGGACAGAATAAAAACCCTCCAACCCAATGTGGTTTGATGGTGGCCTCAATGAAATGATCAAATATACAGACAACAAATTCCAATTGGCTATACTTAAACTCTTTAACATTATCCTTTGCTCTGGTATCTTCCCCAATATTTGGAACCAAGGACTGAGCACCCAAATCTGCAAAAGTGGAGTCAAATTTGACCTCAATAATTACCGTGGGGTATGTGTCAACAGCAACCTTGAAAAAATCCTCTGCATTATCATTAACAGCAGACTCGTACATTTCCTCAGTGAAAACAATGTATTGAGCAAATATCAAATTGGCTTTTTACCAAATTATCTTTGTGACAGACCGTGTATTCAACCTGCACATCCTATTTGACAAACAAACAAACAAACCAAAACAAAGACAAAGACTCAATTTCGCAATTTCGAGTCTGCTATATAAATTGATGGAAAGTGGTGTTGGGGGAAAAACATACGACATTATAAAATCCAGGTACACAAACAAGTGTATGGTTAACATTGGCAAAAAAAAAACACACATTTCTTCCCACAGGGCCGTGGGCTGAGACAGGGATGCAGCTTAAACCCCACCCTCTTCAACATATATCAACGAATTACCGAGGGCACTAGAACAGTCAGCAGCACCCGGCCTCACCCTACTAGAATCTGAAGTCAAATGTCTACTGTTTGCTAATGATATGGTGCTTCTGTCACCAACCAAGGAGGGCCTACAGCAGCACCTATATCTTCTGCAGATTATTTCACTTAGAATTCACTGTTTCACAATTCCAGTGGGTCAGAAGTTTACATACACTAAGTTGACTGTGCCTTTAAACAGCTTGGAAAATTCCAGTAAATGATGTCATGGCTTTAGAAGCTTCTGATAGGCTAATCGACACCATTTGAGTCAATTGGAGGTGTACCTGTGGATATATTTCAAGGCCTACCTTTAATTAACCTCTCTTGGGTAGGGGGCAGTATTTTGATGTCCGGATGAAAAGCGTGCCCAAAGTAAACTGCCTGTTACTCAGGCCCAGAAGCTTGGATATGCATATAATTGGTGGATTCAGATAGAGTGTTTTCTAAGGTTTCTAAAACTGTTTAAGGTATGTCTGTGTGTATAACAGAACTGATATGGCAGGCGAAACCCCGTGGAAAAACCATCACAATTTCTATATATTTTTTTTTCAGTCTACCACTATTTTAAATGGCCATCACTTTTATTATAAGGCCAGGTCCTCCCAGATTGCAGTTCCTAGGGCTTCCACTAGATGTCAACAGTCTTTAGAAAGAGTTTCAGGCTGGTTTTTAGAAAAATGAGCCAGAAATTGTAGTTTTTCTAGGTGGCTCCCATTTTGGCTGTAGTGTTTCCAAGCGTGTGGAAGAGAGCGCGTTCTTTGGTATTTTTCTCCGGTAAAGACAATAACAATTCTCAGTCTTAAATTTTATCGTTAATTTATGTATTAGGGTACCTAAGGTTTGATATAAACGTTGTTTGACTTGTTTGGAAAAGTTTATTAGTAATGTTTGAGATTCATTTTGTATGCATTTCGATGGCGGGAAACTGGGTGGATTATTGACTGAAGCATGCCAGCTAAACTGAGTTTTTATGGATATAAAGAAGGACATTATCGAACAAAAGGACCATTTGTGATGTAACAGGGACCTTTTGAAGTGCCAATAGAAGAAGATCATCAAAGGTAAGGCATTTTTTATATTGCTATTTCTGACTTTTGTGTCGCACCTGCCTGATTGAAATATACTGCTCAAAAAATAAAGGGAACACTTAAACAACACAATGTAACTCCAAGTCAATCACACTTCTGTGAAATCAAACTGTCCACTTAGGAAGCAACACTGATTGACAATACATTTCACATGCTGTTGTGCAAATGGAATAGACAACAGGTGGAAATTATAGGCAATAAGCAAGACACCCCCAATAAAGGAGTGGTTCTGCAGGTGGTAACCACAGACCACTTCTCAGTTCCTATGCTTCCTGGCTGATGTTTTGGTCACTTTTGAATGCTGGCGGTGCTTTCACTCTAGTGGTAGCATGAGACGGAGTCTACAACCCACACAAGTGGCTCAGGTAGTGCAGCTCATCCAGGATGGCACATCAATGCAAGCTGTGGCAAGAAGGTTTGCTGTGTCTGTCAGCGTAGTGTCCAGAGCATGGAGGCGCTACCAGGAGACAGGCCAGTACATCAGGAGATGTGGAGGAGGCCGTAGGAGGGCAACAACCCAGCAGCAGGACCGCTTCCTCCGCCTTTGTGCAAGGAGGAGCAGGAGGAGCACTGCCAGAGCCCTGCAAAATGAACTCCAGCAGGCCACAAATGTGCATGTGTGCTCAAATGGTCAGAAACAGACTCCATGAGGGTGGTATGAGGGCCTGACATCCACAGGTGGGGGTTGTGCTTACAGCCCAACACCGTGCAGGATGTTTGGCATTTGCCAGAGAACACCAAGATTGGCAAATTCGCCACTGGCACCCTGTGCTCTTCACAGATGAAAGCAGGTTCACACTGAGCACATGTGACAGACGTGACAGTCTGGAGACGCCGTGGAGAACGTTCTGCTGCTTGCAACATCCTCCAGCATGACCGGTTTGGCGGTGGGTCAGTCATGGTGTGGGGTGGCATTTCTTTGGGGGGGCCGCACAGCCCTCCATGTGCTCGCCAGAGGTAACCTGACTGCCATTAGGTACCGAGATGAGATCCTCAGACCCCTTGTGAGACCATATGCTGGTGCGGTTGGCCCTGGGTTCCTCCTAATGCAAGACAATGCTAGACCTCATGTAGCTGGAGTGTGTCAGCAGTTCCTGCAAGAGGAAGGCATTGATGCTATGGACTGGCCCGCCCGTTCCCCAGACTTGAATCCAATTGAGCACATCTGGGACATCATGTCTCGCTCCATCCACCAACGCCACTTTGCACCACAGACTGTCCAGGAGTTGGCGGATGCTTTAGTCCAGGTCTGGGAGGAGATCCCTCAGGAGACCATCCGCCACCTCATCAGGAGCATGCCCAGGCGTTGTAGGGAGGTCATACAGGCACGTGGAGGCCACACACACTACTGAGCCTCATTTTGACTTGTTTTAAGGACATTACATCAAAGTTGGATCAGCCTGTAGTGTGGTTTTCCACTTTAATTTTGAGTGCGACTCCAAATCCAGACCTCCATGGGTTGATAAATTGGATTTCCATTGATTATTTTTGTGTGATTTTGTTGTCAGCACATTCAACTATGTAAAGATAAAATTATTTAATAAGATTATTTCATTCATTCAGATCTAGGATGTGTTATTTTAGTGTTCCCTTTTTTTGAGCAGTGTATGTTTTTCATTTGTTTGTATGTAGGGCGCTGTCCTCAGATAATCGCATGGTTTGCTTTCGCTGTAAAGCCTTTTTGAAATCTGACACAGCGGCTGGATTAACAAGGAGTTAAGCTTTATTTTGATGTATTACGCTTGTGTATTTATGAAAGTTAAATATTTATAACACTGTAGTTTGAAATTCGCGCTCTGCAATTTCACCGGATGTTGGCCAGGTGGGACGCTACCCTCCCACCTGCCCATAAGAAGTTAAACTCAGTGCCTCTTTGCTTGGCATCATGGGAAAATCAAAAGAAATCAGCCAAGACCCTCCAAAAATTAATTGTAGACCTCCACAAGTCTCGTTCATCCTTGGGAGCAATTTCCAAACGCCTGAAGGTACCACGTTCATCTGTAAAAACAATAGTACGCAAGTATAAATACCATGGGACCATGCAGTCATCATACTGCTCAGGAAGGAGACACGTTCTGTCTCCTAGAGATGAACGTACTTTAGTGCGAAAAGTGTCAATCAATCCCAGAACAACAGCAGAGGACCTTGTGAAGATCCTGGAGGAAACGGGTACAAAAGTTTCTTTACCCACAGTAAATCGAGTCCTATATCGACATAACCTTAAAGGCCGCTCAAGAAGCCATTGCTCCAAAACTGCCATAAAAAAAACCTGACTACAGTTTGCAACTGCACATGGGGACAAAGATCGTACTTTTTGGAAAAATGTCCTCTGGACTGATTAAACAAAAATAGAACTGTTTGGCCATAATGACCATCGTTATTTATGGATGAAAAAGAGGCTTGCAAGCCGAAGAACACCATCCCAACCGTGAAGCACGGGGGTGGCAGCATCATGTTGTGGGGGTGCTTTGCTGCAGGAGGGACTGGTAGACTTTACAAAATAGATGGCATTTATTGAAGCAACATCTCAAGACATCAGTCAGGATGTTAAAGCTTGGTCGCAAATGGGTCTTCCAAATTTAGAATGACCCCAAGCATACTTCCAAAGTTGTGGCAAAATGGCTTAAGGACAACACAGTCAAGGTATTGGAGTGGCCCTCAAATCCCTGACCTCAAATCCCATAGAAAATTTGTGGGCAGAACTGAAAAAGTGTGTGCGAGCAAGTAGGCCTACAAACCTGACTCAGTTACACCAGCTCTGTCAGGAGGAATGGGCCAAAATCCACCCAACTTATTGTGGGAAGCTTGAGGAAGGCTACCTGAAACGTTTGACCCAAGGTACAACAATTTAAAGGCAATGCTACCAAATACTTATTGAGTGTATGTAAACTTCTGACCCACTGGGAATGTGATGAAAGAAATAAAAGCTGAAATAAATCACTCTACTATTATTATGACACTTCATATTCTTAAAATAAAGTGGTGATCCTAGCTGACCTAAGACAGGGAATTTTTACTAAGATTAAATGTCAGGAATTGTGAAAAACTGAGTGTAAATGTATTTGGCTAAGGTGTATGTACACTTCTGACTTGCAAACTATTCATCCCCTTGACGTTTTTTCTATTTTGTTGCGTTATAACCTTTAATATGAATGGATTTTTATTTGGATGTCATGTAATGGACATACACAAAATAGTCCAAATTGGTGAAGTGAAATGAAAAAAATTACTTTTTTCAATAAATTCCCCTTGAAAAAAACAACAGAAAAGTGGTGAGTGCATATGTATTCACCCCCTTTGCTATGAAGCCCCTAAATAAGATCTGTTGCAACCAATTACCTTCAGAAGTCACATATTTAGTTCAATGAAGTCCACCTGTGTGCAATCTAAGTGACACATGATGTCACAAAGTTGTGGAGAAGCACAGATCAGGGTTGGGTTATAAAAAAATATCCAAAACATCCCACGGAGCACCATTTAAATCCATTATTATAAAATGGAAAGAATATGGCACCACAACAAACATGCCAAGTGAGGGCCGCCCACCAAAACCCATAGTTTAGCATAGTTTAAAAAAAAACAACATAAGAACAACACTGAACAAGAGCATTGCCATACCTCCTGTTACGAATCCCTTTGGCCCAGCGGTCTAGGGGGGGATGGATACGAGACCCGTAACATAAATCATGCAAATTATAATCGTGACAAGTAACAGTGAGAACCAAAAACCACAGACAACTGAAATCTACCGTCAAACTCAAAAGGTTTATTTTAAACACACGGTAAAGGGATGTGAGAAAAGGCGCTGAGCTGGACCCAAGCAAAGAAACAATAAGCCAAAAACACCCCTAAGCTAGACTAGCCTATTTCAAGAACAGTTAGCTAACTAACCAAAAATACAGAGGGTGGTCCGCCCAGTTCTAACTAGGGTACATACACAGTATTCCTACGGGTAATGTAGGCCCGTGGGCGACTTGTCTTGGTACCCCCTTTTCCCACCAAACAAACAAACAGTCAAACAACAAAACTCACAGGATAACCGGACAAATGTGACACGTAGTTGCAAAAACAAAAGAGATCAATACAGCGATAGCGAGAGGGGGACACAGAGAGCGATTGAGAGAATGAACACAAAGATTGATCTGGGGAGAAAACAACTGACTGGGTTTTTAAACCAAGGGAAAGGGGCTGTGATAGGTTGAGGGAAAAGGAACAGGTGTCTTCTGATTGGGGACTGATTGATGACTGATTGGGGAGTGATGATTGTCACCTGTGAGGGGAGAAGGAGAGACAAGAAACACACATACAGGATACACACACACAGGATACCTGTATCCGTAACACCTCCCTTTCTATCTTTCTCTCTTTCTCTGTCCTGAAAACATTGATGTGACATTACATGGTATTTCCCTACTCACCCAACCTAGTACAGTGTAGTTCCCTCTGGGGATGTGTGTGAGTCCAGTACACTGAAACAGATATCTGTTATCCTGATCTGTTTTGCTCCGATCTGTTTTCCCCTGACTGTTATCCTCCGTTCTGTTATCCTGATCTGTTATCCCCTGACCTATTATCCTCTGATCTGTTATCCCCTGACTGTTATCTTCCGATCTGTTATCCTCCGATCTGTTATCCCCTGACCTGTTATCCTGATCTGTTATCCCCTGACTGTTATCCCCTGATCTGTTATCCCGACATGTTATCCTCTGATCTGTTATCCCGATCTGTTATCCTCTGATCTGTTATCCTGATCTGTTATCCTGATCGGTTATCCCCTGACCTTTTATCCCCTGACCTGTTATACTCCGATCTGTTATCCTGATCTGTTATCCCAATCTGCTATCCTCTGATCTGTTATCCTGATATGTTATCCCCTGACCTTTTATCCCCTGATCTGTTATACTCCAATCTGTTATCCTGATCTGTTATCCCCTGACCTATTATCCTCTGATCTGTTATCCTCCGATCTGTTATCCCCTGACCTGTTATCCTGATCTGTCATCCCCTGACTGTTATCCCCTGATCTGTTATCCCGACCTGTTATCCTCCGATCTGTTATCCCCTGACCTGTTATCCTCTGATCTGTTATCCCCTGACCTGTTATCCCCTGATCTGTTATCCTCTGATCTGTTATACTCCGATCTGTTATCCTGATCTGTTATCCCGATCTGCTATCCTCTGATCTGTTATCCTGATCTGTTATCCCCCGATCTGTTATCCCCTGATCTGTTATCTTGACCTGTTATCCCCTGATCTGTTGTCCCCTGATCTGTTATCCCCCGATCTGTTATCCCCGATCTGTTATCCCCCGATCTGTTATCCCCTGATTTGTTATCCCCTGATTTGTTATCCCCTGATGTGTTATCCGCTGATGTGTTATCCGCTGATTTGTTATCCCCTGATCTGTTATCCCCTGATCTGTTATCCCCTGATCTGTTATCCCCTGATCTCTCCTGCAACCACCAGAGAGAGGGTTTAGACCAGCTGAAAACAGCATGAACAGCTGGTTGCTGTGAAGCTTGACTGCAGAAAGTGACAGCTGTCTACAAAAGTTCTGTCTAAATATCTCCTCGATTTGTCCCATATTCTGTCCTAGAGCCTCATTCTCAAAGTAGTGGTGGAGAAGGTATGAAGGGAGAGAACTTGTCATCCATAACGGTTGAAAAAGAGGCAAGGAAATAGGATTTTGATAAATCGCAGAAAAAAAGAAAGACAGACAGGGATTCAATCTGAGAAGCGTTGTGGCACTCTGCACTGACAGGGATTCAATCTGAAGAGCGTTGCACTATACAACAGACACTGCGCTTTTTAAAAGGCAATTTCCCCAACGTTCGTGGAGATCACATTAAACACTGCAGCTGCTGGCTCAAGCGGAAATGATACTGAACAAAAATATAACTGCAACATGTAAAAGAATGGTTCCATGTTTCATGAGCTGAAATAAAAGATCCCAAAAAGCTTATCTGTCAAATGTTGGCAACAAATTTGTTTACATCCCTGTTAGTGAGCATTTCTCCTTATTAAAATAATCCATCCACCTGACAGGTGTGGAATATAAAAAAAAAAACGGATGCTTTATTGTGCTGGGGACATTAAAAGGCCACTCTAAAATTTGCAGTTTGGTCACACAGCGCAATGCCACGGATGTCTCAAGTTTTCAGGGAGTGTGCAATTGGCATGCTGACTCCAGAAATGTCCACCAGAGCTGTTGCCAGAGAATGTTATGTTAATTTCTATACCATAAGATGTCATTTTAAAGAATTTAGCTGTATGTCCAACCGGCCTCACAACCGCAGAGCACGTGTAACCACGCCAACCCAGGACCTCCACATTCGGCTTCTTCACCTGAGTGATCATCTGAGACCAGCCACCCGGACAGCTGATGAAACTGTGGGTTTGCAAAACCGAAGAATTTCTCTTCATGGTTGAATCCCAGTGTCAATTGTACCGGGCAGATGGCACAGAGCTTGTATGGCATGGTGGGTGAGCGGTTTGCTGATGTCAACGTTGTGAACAGAGTTCCCAGTGGTTGCGGTGGGGTTATGGTATGGGCAGGTATAAGCTACGGACAACGTACACAATTGCATTTTATTGATGGCGATTTGAATACACAGAGATACAGTGATGAGATCCTGAGGCCCATTGTCGTGCCATTCATCCGCCGCCATCACCTCATGTTTCAGTCTTTTCATGAAAGACCCCATATCGCAAGGATCTGTACACAATTCCTGGTAGCTGAAATTGTCCGAGTTCTTCCATGGCCTGTATACTCACCAGACTTGTCACCCATTGAGCATGTTTGGGATGCTGTGGATTGACGTGTATGACAGCGTGTTCCAGTTCCCGCTAATATCAAGCAACTTCGCACAGCCACTGAGAAGGAGTGGGACAACATTCCAAAGGTCACAATCAACAGATTGATCAACTCTATGCAAAGGACATGTGTCGTGCTGCATGAGGAAAATGGTGATCACACCAGATACTGACTGGTTTTCTGATCCACGCCCCAACTTTTTTTTTAAGGTATCTGTTGGTCACAGACACCTTATCTGTATTCCCAGTCATGTGAAATCTATAGAATAATGAATTAATTTCAATTGACTGGTTTCCTTATGTGAACTCTAACTCAGTAAAATCTTTGACATTGTTGCATGTTGCGTTTATATTTTTTGTTCTGTGTACCTTTACATGTCAAGCTCTATAAAACGGCCCTTGGATTGAATCCTTGCCATAATATCTCCTAATACCCCTCTTTGGACTGGCCTCTTCTACGGCTCTGAAATGAGTCTTGCTAGTTCATAGAACGGCAGATCAACAAACCTCCAGCTAGTTCATCTATCCGGTGTTGTTTCAGAGTATTTCCCCTCAGTTCATTAAAGCAACAGAAGTGTTAAAGAAAAGAGATTACACATTAGAGCCAACTATTAAAGCTGTAGTGAGCAGAGGCCTTAGTAAATACTCTGTGTCTGGCTGATTGGTCATTCTCATTTCTATTACTCTTAGCTGTATGAGGAGAGGCAGGTAGCCTAGTGGTCAGAGCATTGGGCCAGTAACTGAAAGGTTGCTAGATCAAATCCCCCGAGCTGACAAGGTAAAAATCAGTTGTTCTGCCCTTGAACAAGGTGGTTAACCCACTGTTCCCCGGTAGGCCGTCATTATAAATAAGAATTTGTTCTTAACTAACTTCCCTGGTTAAATATATATATATAATTTTTTAAGTAGGTGGAAGTTTAAGTAATCCTAATAAACAAAGTCTGAAGAATAAAGGTTAAATATCCTGCTGTAATGGTGGTGATGTGATATCTGGTAGATGGAAAGTGAAATAACATCCAAATCTAGAAATGTTGCTTCGGATAAAAGCAAAGTGATAATTTATTCTGAATCCAAGTACTGAAGGTGAAAAATCTGCATTTGCCAAACTGGTAGAGAAGTGATGTGTTCAGTCCATCTCTGTTGTATGCCAGAGGAAGATGGAAGGAAGAGGATATTGCAACAACAGCCAGCCAAGAGGCTCTCTCTCTCCAAGTCTATCAACAGTTAAATGACCTCATCATCCTCTTCACTTTCTCCCAGCAGTATTGACCGTTCATTGGCCACTACATTTTCAGTATTCAATTGGTCACTGTCACCATGCAGTGGAAATCAAGTCTGGGTGAAATCAAGTCTAGTGGAAATCAAGGTACTGACAGCAAAAATACTTCTACAAAAATCATTAACGTGTCCTTGAAATGAACCTGTAGATTTCCTGTTTAAGGGCTCTATTTAATCCGTATCGCTGAAGAGTTACAGATTTCGTGAAAGACATTTAAAGGTAATTTCCAATTGAGTCTACATACGCAGCGTTTACCATGAATGCAATGTCCGCTAACGAGACAGACATAGACAGACAGAGACAGATAGACAGTCAAACAGATAGAGAGTGACAGACAGAGACAGAGAGTGACAGACAGAGACAGATAGAGACAGACAGACAGACAGACAGACAGACAGACAGACAGACAGACAGACAGACAGACAGACAGACAGACAGACAGACAGACAGACAGACAGACAGACAGACAGACAGACAGACAGACAGACAGACAGACAGACAGACAGACAGACAGACAGGTGGTGTTCATCTCTATTGGACGAAGAGAAGGAAGGTGACACTGCAACAGTTCCAGACTGATTCACTGTTTCACTGTAACAGAAGGGGAAACAGAAGGGGAAACAGAAGGGGAAACAGAAGGGAAAACAGGTCATTGAGACTGATATTGAGTCTTGTTGGATGTATAAGGTGATACTGCACCAGCCAAGATTACTCTCTCTCTCTCTGTCTATCAACAGTTACGACCCGATCTTTTCCTCCAGCAGTATTGACCGTTCATTGGCCACGACGTTTCAGTATTCAATTGGTCACTGTCACAATGCAGTGTGCTGGACCGATGTGTCCAGTCCAGTGGGAATCAGGGTCAGATCAATATATCTGAATCCTCTTAGTTTGTGTCAAGCAGACAAATGATGTTGGAGAAGTGCGAGTTTGGAGACGTATTGATGCCTGTTTTTTTTTTCACTCTGTGTGTCCTCAAGGTGGTATGCAGACACAAGCGTGCACACATGTTCACACACGCACACACACAAACACATTCATAAACACACACGCGCACTCTCACACAAACACACACACACACTCAGAACAAGGGACAGAATGAGGTATAGAACGAGGTATAGAACGAGGGACAGAATGAGGGACAGAATGAGGTATAGAACGAGGGACAGAATGAGGGACAGAACGAGGTATAGAACGAGGGACAGAACGAGGTATAGAACGAGGTATAGAACGAGGGACAGAATGAGGGACAGAACGAGGTATAGAACGAGGTATAGAACGAGGGACAGAACGAGGGACAGAACGAGGTATAGAACGAGGGACAGATGAAGGGACAGAATGAGGGACAGAACGAAGTATAGAACGAGGTACAGAATGAGGGACAGAATGAGGGACAGAACACAATCCTTCTTTGTATTTGTATCAATTAATATCTCGGAGGAGAGGAGGATAATATCTAGGAGGATAATATCTAGGAGGATAATATCTAGGAGGAGGATAATATCTAGGAGGAGGATAATATCTAGGAGGAGAGGAGGATAATATCTAGGAGGATAATATCTAGGAGGAGGATAATATCTAGGAGGAGGATAATATCTAGGAGGAGGATAATATCTAGGAGGAGGATAATAACTAGGAGGATAATATCTAGGAGGAGGATAATATCTAGGAGGATAATATCTAGGAGGAGGATAATATCTAGGAGGAGGATAATATCTAGGAGGATAATATCTAGGAGGAGAGGAGGATAATATCTAGGAGGAGTGGAGGATAATATCTAGGAGGAGGATAATATCTAGGAGGATAATATCTAGGAGGAGGATAATATCTAGGAGGATAATATCTAGGAGGAGGATAATATCTAGGAGGAGGATAATATCTAGGAGGATAATATCTAGGAGGAGAGGAGGATAATATCTAGGAGGAGTGGAGGATAATATCTAGGAGGAGGATAATATCTAGGAGGATAATATCTAGGAGGAGAGGAGGATAATATCTAGGAGGAGGATAATATCTAGGAGGATAATATCTAGGAGGAGGATAATATCTAGGAGGAGAGGAGGATAATATCTAGGAGGAGGATAATATCTAGGAGGACAATATCTAGGAGGAGGATAATATCTAGGAGGAGGATAATATCTAGGAGGAGGATAATATCTAGGAGGAGGATAATATCTAGGAGGAGAGGAGGATAATATCTAGGAGGAGAGGAGGATAATATCTAGGAGGAGGATAATATCTAGGAGGAGGATAATATCTAGGAGGAGGATAATATCTAGGAGGAGGATAATATTTAGGAGGAGGATAATATCTAGGAGGATAATGTCTAGGAGGATGATATCTAGGAGGAGGATAAAATCTAGGAGGATGATATCTAGGAAGAGGATAATATCTAGGAGGAGGATAATATCTAGGAGGATAATATCTAGGAGGAGGATAATATCTAGGAGGATGATATCTAGGAGGAGGATAATATCTAGGAGGAGGATATCTAGGAGGAGGATAATATCTAGGAGGAGGATAATATCTAGGAGGAGGATAATATCTAGGAGGAGGATAATATCGAGGAGGATAATATCTAGGAGGAGGATAATATCTAGGAGGAGGATAATATCTAGGAGGAGGATAATATCTAGGAGGATAATATCTAGGAGGAGGATAATATCTAGGAGGAGGATAATATCTAGGAGGAGAGGAGGATAATGTCTAGGAGGATAGGAGGATAATATCTAGGAGGATAATATCAAGGAGGAGGATAATATCTAGGAGGAGGATAATATCTAGGAGGAGGATAATATCTAGGAGGAGGATAATATCTAGGAGGAGGATAATATCTAGGAGGAGAGGAGGATAATATCTAGGAGGATAATATCTAGGAGGATAATATCTAGGAGGAGGATAATATCTAGGAGGAGAGGAGGATAATATCTAGGAGGATGATAATATCTAGGAGGAGGATAATATCTAGGAGGAGGATAATATCTAGGAGGATAATATCTAGGAGGAGGATAATATCTAGGAGGATAATATCTAGGAGGAGGATAATATCTAGGAGGATAATATCTAGGAGGAGTATAATATCTAGGAGGAGAGGAGGATAATATCTAGGAGGAGGATAATATCTAGGAGGAGAGGAGGATAATATCTAGGAGGAGGATAATATCTAGGAGGATAATATCTAGGAGGAGGATAATATCTAGGAGGAGGATAATATCTAGGAGGAGGATAATATCTAGGAGGAGGATAATATCTAGGAGGAGAGGAGGATAATATCTAGGAGGATAATATCTAGGAGGAGGATAATATCTAGGAGGATAATATCTAGGAGGAGAGGAGGATAATGTCACGGTTTTCTAAAGGATCGGACCAAAATGCAGCGTGTGTTTCGTTCCACATATTTGTTAGACTGTGAAACTTTATGCAAAACAAAATGAACTGAAGGACAAAACAACAAACCGTTACACAGAGGAGAAACAAACACTACTCACAAAATATAATCACCCACAAAAACAGGTGGTACAAACATCAGCTAAAGAATGACCTCCAATTAGAGCCAACGACGACCAGCTGCCTCTATTTGGAGATCATACCAAACAACACCAACATAGAAATACAAAACTAGAAACTGAACATAGAAATACAAAACATAGACAAACACCCCTTGTCACGCCCTGACCTACTCTACCCTAGAAAATAACAACATACTATGGTCAGGAAGTGACAGATAATATCTAGGAGGAGAGGAGGATAATATCTAGGAGGAGGATAATATCTAGGAGGAGGATAATATCTAGAAGGATGATAATATCTAGGAGGAGAGGAGGATAATATCTAGGAGGAGGATAATATCTAGGAGGAGGATAATATCTAGAAGGAGGATAATATCTAGGAGGAGGATAATATCTAGGAGGATAATATCTAGGAGGAGAGGAGGATAATATCTAGGAGGAGGATAATATCTAGGAGGATAATATCTAGGAGGATAACATCTAGGAGGAGAGGAGGTCAATATCTAGGAGGAGGATAATATCTAGGAGGAGAGGAGGATAATATCTAGGAGGATAATATCTAGGAGGATAATATCTAGGAGGAGGATAATATCTAGGAGGAGGATAATATCTAGAAGGAGGATAATATCTAGGAGGAGGATAATATCTAGGTGGAGGATAATATCTAGGAGGAGGATAATATCTAGGAGGAGGATAATATCTAGGAGGAGAGGAGGATAATATCTAGGAGGAGGATAATATCTAGGAGGAGGATAATATCTAGGAGGAGGATAATATCTAGGAGGATAATATCTAGGAGGATAATATCTAGGAGGATAATATCTAGGAGGATAATATCTAGGAGGATAATATCTAGGAGGAGAGGAGGATAATATCTAGGAGGAGGATAATATCTAGGAGGAGGATAATATCTAGGAGAAGGATAATATCTAGAAGGAGGATAATATCTAGGAGGAGAGGAGGATAATATCTAGGAGGAGGATAATATCTAGGAGGAGAGGAGGATAATATCTAGGAGGAGGATAATATCTAGGAGGAGGATAATATCTAGAAGGAGGATAATATCTAGGAGGAGGATAATATCTAGGAGGATAATATCTAGGAGGAGAGGAGGATAATATCTAGGAGGAGGATAATATCTAGGAGGATAATATCTAGGAGGATAATATCTAGGAGGAGAGGAGGTGAATATCTAGGAGGAGGATAATATCTAGGAGGAGAGGAGGATAATATCTAGGAGGATAATATCTAGGAGGATAATATCTAGGAGGAGGATAATATCTAGGAGGAGGATAATATCTAGAAGGAGGATAATATCTAGGAGGAGGATAATATCTAGGAGGAGGATAATATCTAGGAGGATAATATCTAGGAGGATAATATCTAGGAGGATAATATCTAGGAGGATAATATCTAGGAGGATAATATCTAGGAGGATAATATCTAGGAGGAGAGGAGGATAATATCTAGGAGGAGGATAATATCTAGGAGGAGGATAATATCTAGGAGAAGGATAATATCTAGAAGGAGGATAATATCTAGGAGGAGAGGAGGATAATATCTAGGAGGAGGATAATATCTAGGAGGAGAGGAGGATAATATCTAGGAGGAGGATAATATCTAGGAGGAGGATAATATCTAGAAGGAGGATAATATCTAGGAGGAGGATAATATCTAGGAGGATAATATCTAGGAGGAGAGGAGGATAATATCTAGGAGGAGGATAATATCTAGGAGGATAATATCTAGGAGGATAATATCTAGGAGGAGAGGAGGTCAATATCTAGGAGGAGGATAATATCTAGGAGGAGAGGAGGATAATATCTAGGAGGATAATATCTAGGAGGATAATATCTAGGAGGAGGATAATATCTAGGAGGAGGATAATATCTAGAAGGAGGATAATATCTAGGAGGAGGATAATATCTAGGAGGAGGATAATATCTAGGAGGAGGATAATATCTAGGAGGAGAGGAGGATAATATCTAGGAGGAGGAAAATATCTAGGAGGATAATATCTTGGAGGATAATATCTAGGAGGATAATATCTAGGAGGATAATATCTAGGAGGAGGATAATATCTAGAAGGAGGATAATATCTAGGAGGAGGATAATATCTAGGAGGAGGATAATATCTAGGAGCAGGATAATATCTAGGAGGATAATATCTAGGAGGATAATATCTAGGAGGATAATATCTAGGAGGATAATATCTAGGAGGAGAGGAGGATAATATCTAGGAGGAGAGGAGGATAATATCTAGGAGGAGGATAATATCTAGGAGGAGGATAATATCTAGGAGGAGGATAATATATAGAAGGAGGATAATATCTAGGAGGATAATATCTAGGAGGATAATATCTAGGAGGAGGATAATATCTAGGAGGAGGATAATATCTAGGAGGATAATATCTAGGAGGATAATATCTAGAAGGAGGATAATATCTAGGAGGAGGATAATATCTAGGAGGATAATATCTAGGAGGAGAGGAGGATAATATCTAGGAGGAGGATAATATCTAGGAGGATAATATCTAGGAGGATAATATCTAGGAGGAGAGGAGGTAATATCTAGGAGGAGATAATCTCTAGGAGGAGAGGAGGATAATATCTAGGAGGAGGATAATATCTAGGAGGAGAGGAGGATAATATCTAGGAGGAGGATAATATCTAGGAGGATAATATCTAGGAGGAGGATAATATCTAGGAGGATGATAATATCTAGGAGGAGAGGAGGTTAATATCTAGGAGGAGGATAATATCTAGGAGGAGGATAATATCTAGGAGGAGGATAATATCTAGGAGGAGATGAGGATAATATCTAGGAGGATAATATCTAGGAGGATAATATCTAGGAGGATAATATCTAGGAGGAGGATAATATCTAGAAGGAGAGGAGGATAATATCTAGGAGGATAATATCTAGGCGGATAATATCTAGGAGGATAATATCTAGGAGGAGGATAATATCTAGGAGGAGGATAATATCTAGAAGGAGAGGAGGATAATATCTAGGATGATTATATCTAGGAGGATAATATCTAGGAGGAGGATAATATCTAGGAGGAGGAGGAGGATAATATCTAGGAGGAGAGGAGGATAATATCTAGGAGGATAATATCTAGGAGGAGGATAATATCTAGGAGGAGGATAATATCTAGGAGGAGGATAATATCTAGGAGGAGGATAATATCTAGGAGGAGAGGAGGATAATATCTAGGAGGAGGATAATATCTAGGAGGAGGATAATATCTAGGAGGAGGATAATATCTAGGAGGATAATATCTAGGAGGAGGATAATATCTAGGAGGAGAGGAGGATATATCTAGGAGGAGGATAATATCTAGGAGGAGGATAATATCTAGGAGGAGAGGAGGATAATATCTAGGAGGAGGAATATCTAGGAGGAGGATAATATCTAGGAGGAGGATAATATCTAGGAGGAGGATAATATCTAGGAGGAGGATAATATATAGGAGGAGAGGAGGATAATATCTAGGAGGAGGATAATATCTAGGAGGAGGATAATATCTAGGAGGAGGATAATATCTAGGAGGAGAGGAGGATAATATCTAGGAGGAGGATAATATCTAGGAGGAGAGGAGGATAATATCTAGGAGGAGAGGAGGATAATATCTAGGAGGATAATATCTAGGAGGAGAGGAGGATAATATCTAAAACGAGAGGAGGATAATATCTAGGAGGGGAGGAGGATAATATCTAGGAGGAGAGGAGGATAATATCTAAAAGGAGAGGAGGATAATATCTAGGAGGGGAGGAGGATAATATCTAGGAGGAGGATAATGTCTAGGAGGAGGATAATATCTAGGAGGAGGATAATATCTAGGAGGATAATATCTAGGAGGAGGATAATATCTAGGAGGAGGATAATATCTAGGAGGATAATATCTAGGAGGATAATATCTAGGAGGAGGATAATATCTAGGAGGATAATATCTAGGAGGATAATATCTAGGAGCAGGATAATATCTAGGAGGAGAGGAAGATAATATCTAGGAGGATAATATCTAGGAGGAGGATAATATCTAGGAGGATAATATCTAGGAGGATAATATCTAAGAGGAGGATAATATCTAGGAGGAGGATAATATCTAGGAGGAGGATAATATCTAGGAGGAGGATAATATCTAGAAGGAGAGGAGGATAATATCTAGGATGATTATATCTAGGAGGATAATATCTAGGAGGAGGATAATATCTAGGAGGAGAGGAGGATAATATCTAGGAGGAGAGGAGGATAATATCTAGGAGGATAATATCTAGGAGGAGAGGAGGATAATATCTAGGAGGAGAGGAGGATAATATCTAGGAGGAGAGGAGGATAATATCTAGGAGGAGGATAATATCTAGGAGGAGGATAATATCTAGGAGGAGGATAATATCTAGGAGGAGAGGAGGATAATATCTAGGAGGAGGATAATATCTAGGAGGAGGATAATATCTAGGAGGAGAGGAGGATAATATCTAGGAGGAGGATAATATCTAGGAGGAGGATAATATCTAGGAGGAGGATAATATCTAGGAGGATAATATCTAGGAGGAGGATAATATCTAGGAGGAGAGGAGGATAATATCTAGGAGGAGGATAATATCTAGGAGGAGGATAATATCTAGGAGGAGGATAATATCTAGGAGGAGAGGAGGATAATATCTAGGAGGAGGATAATATCTAGGAGGAGAGGAGGATAATATCTAGGAGGAGAGGAGGATAATATCTAGGAGGATAATATCTAGGAGGAGAGGAGGATAATATCTAAAACGAGAGGAGGATAATATCTAGGAGGGGAGGAGGATAATATCTAGGAGGATAATATCTAGGAGGAGAGGAGGATAATATCTAAAGGAGAGGAGGATAATATCTAGGAGGAGAGGAGGATAATATCTAGGAGGAGGATAATGTCTAGGAGGAGGATAATATCTAGGAGGAGGATAATATCTAGGAGGATAATATCTAGGAGGAGGATAATATCTAGGAGGAGGATAATATCTAGGAGGATAATATCTAGGAGGATAATATCTAGGAGGAGGATAATATCTAGGAGGATAATATCTAGGAGGATAATATCTAGGAGCAGGATAATATCTAGGAGGAGAGGAAGATAATATCTAGGAGGATAATATCTAGGAGGAGGATAATATCTAGGAGGATAATATCTAGGAGGATAATATCTAAGAGGAGGATAATATCTAGGAGGAGGATAATATCTAGGAGGAGGATAATATCTAGGAGGAGGATAATATCTAGAAGGAGAGGAGGATAATATCTAGGATGATTATATCTAGGAGGATAATATCTAGGAGGAGGATAATATCTAGGAGGAGAGGAGGATAATATCTAGGAGGAGAGGAGGATAATATCTAGGAGGATAATATCTAGGAGGAGGATAATATCTAGGAGGATAATATCTAGGAGGAGGATAATATCTAGGAGGAGGATAATATCTAGGAGGAGAGGAGGATAATATCTAGGAGGAGGATAATATCTAGGAGGAGGATAATATCTAGGAGGATAATATCTAGGAGGAGGATAATATCTAGGAGGAGAGGAGGATAATATCTAGGAGGAGGATAATATCTAGGAGGAGGATAATATCTAGGAGGAGAGGAGGATAATATCTAGGAGGAGGATAATATCTAGGAGGAGGATAATATCTAGGAGGAGGATAATATCTAGGAGGATAATATCTAGGAGGAGGATAATATCTAGGAGGAGAGGAGGATAATATCTAGGAGGAGGATAATATCTAGGAGGAGGATAATATCTAGGAGGAGGATAATATCTAGAAGGAGAGGAGGATAATATCTAGGAGGAGGATAATATCTAGGAGGAGAGGAGGATAATATCTAGGAGGAGAGGAGGATAATATCTAGGAGGATAATATCTAGGAGGAGAGGAGGATAATATCTAAAACAAGAGGAGGATAATATCTAGGAGGGGAGGAGGATAATATCTAGGAGGATAATATCTAGGAGGAGAGGAGGATAATATCTAAAAGGAGAGGAGGATAATATCTAGGAGGAGAGGAGGATAATATCTAGGAGGAGGATAATATCCAGGAGGAGGATAATATCTAGGAGGAGGATAATATCTAGGAGGATAATATCTAGGAGGAGGATAATATCTAGGAGGAGGATAATATCTAGGAGGATAATATCTAGGAGGAATAATATCTAGGAGGAGGATAATATCTAGGAGGATAATATCTAGGAGGATAATATCTAGGAGGAGGATAATATCTAGGAGGAGAGGAAGATAATATCTAGGAGGATAATATCTAGGAGGATAATATCTAGGAGGATAATATCTAGGAGGATAATATCTAAGAGGAGGATAATATCTAGGAGGAGGATAATATCTAGGAGGAGGATAATATCTAAGAGGATAATATCTAGGAGGATAATATCTAGGAGGAGGATAATATCTAGGAGGATAATATCTAGGAGGATAATATCTAGGAGGAGAATAATATCTAGGAGGATAATATCTAGGAGGAGGATAATATCTAGGAGGATAATATCTAGGAGGAGGATAATATCTAGGAGGATAATATCTAGGAGGAGGATAATATCTAGGAGGATAATATATAGGAGGAGGATAATATCTAGGAGGATAATATCTAGGAGGAGGATAATATCTAGGAGGAGAGGAGGATAATATCTAAGAGGAGGATAATATCTAGGAGGAGAGGAGGATAATATCTAGGAGGAGGATAATATCTAGGAGGTGAGGAGGATAATATCTAGGAGGAGGATAATATCTAGGAGGAGGATAATATCTAGGAGGAGGATAATATCTAGGATGAGAGGAGGATAATATCTAGGAGGAGGATAATATCTAGGAGGATAATATCTAGGAGGAGGATAATATCTAGGAGGAGGATAATATCTAGGAGGATAATATCTAGGAGGATAATATCTAGGAGGAGGATAATATCTAGGAGGATAATATCTAGGAGGATAATATCTAGGAGGAGAGGAGGTCAATATCTAGGAGGAGGATAATATCTAGGAGGAGAGGAGGATAATATCTAGGAGGATAATATCTAGGAGGATAATATCTAGGAGGAGGATAATATCTAGGAGGAGGATAATATCTAGAAGGAGGATAATATCTAGGAGGAGGATAATATCTAGGAGGAGGATAATATCTAGGAGGAGGATAATATCTAGGAGGAGAGGAGGATAATATCTAGGAGGAGGAAAATATCTAGGAGGATAATATCTTGGAGGATAATATCTAGGAGGATAATATCTAGGAGGATAATATCTAGGAGGAGGATAATATCTAGAAGGAGGATAATATCTAGGAGGAGGATAATATCTAGGAGGAGGATAATATCTAGGAGCAGGATAATATCTAGGAGGATAATATCTAGGAGGATAATATCTAGGAGGATAATATCTAGGAGGATAATATCTAGGAGGAGAGGAGGATAATATCTAGGAGGAGAGGAGGATAATATCTAGGAGGAGGATAATATCTAGGAGGAGGATAATATCTAGGAGGAGGATAATATATAGAAGGAGGATAATATCTAGGAGGAGAGGAGGATAATATCTAGGAGGATAATATCTAGGAGGAGGATAATATCTAGGAGGATAAAATCTAGGAGGATAATATCTAGAAGGAGGATAATATCTAGGAGAAGGATAATATCTAGGAGGATAATATCTAGGAGGAGAGGAGGATAATATCTAGGAGGAGGATAATATCTAGGAGGATAATATCTAGGAGGATAATATCTAGGAGGAGAGGAGGTCAATATCTAGGAGGAGGATAATCTCTAGGAGGAGAGGAGGATAATATCTAGGAGGAGGATAATATCTAGGAGGAGAGGAGGATAATATCTAGGAGGAGGATAATATCTAGGAGGATAATATCTAGGAGGAGGATAATATCTAGGAGGATGATAATATCTAGGAGGAGAGGAGGATAATATCTAGGAGGAGGATAATATCTAGGAGGAGGATAATATCTAGGAGGAGGATAATATCTAGGAGGAGATGAGGATAATATCTAGGAGGATAATATCTAGGAGGATAATATCTAGGAGGATAATATCTAGGAGGAGGATAATATCTAGAAGGAGAGGAGGATAATATCTAGGAGGATAATATCTAGGCGGATAATATATAGGAGGATAATATCTAGGAGGAGGATAATATCTAGGAGGAGGATAATATCTAGAAGGAGAGGAGGATAATATCTAGGATGATTATATCTAGGAGGATAATATCTAGGAGGAGGATAATATCTAGGAGGAGAGGAGGATAATATCTAGGAGGAGAGGAGGATAATATCTAGGAGGATAATATCTAGGAGGAGGATAATATTTAGGAGGATAATATCTAGGAGGAGGATAATATCTAGGAGGAGGATAATATCTAGGAGGAGAGGAGGATAATATCTAGGAGGAGGATAATATCTAGGAGGAGGATAATATCTAGGAGGAGGATAATATCTAGGAGGAGAGGAGGATAATATCTCGGAGGAGGATAATATCTAGGAGGAGGATAATATCTAGGAGGAGAGGAGGATAATATCTAGGAGGAGGATAATATCTAGGAGGAGGATAATATCTAGGAGGAGGATAATATCTAGGAGGATAATATCTAGGAGGAGGATAATATCTAGGAGGAGAGGAGGATAATATCTAGGAGGAGGATAATATCTAGGAGGAAGATAATATCTAGGAGGAGGATAATATCTAGGAGGAGAGGAGGATAATATCTATGAGGAGGATAATATCTAGGAGGAGAGGAGGATAATATCTAGGAGGAGAGGAGGATAATATCTAGGAGGATAATATCTAGGAGGAGAGGAGGATAATATCTAAAACGAGAGGAGGATAATATCTAGGAGGGGAGGAGGATAATATCTAGGAGGATAATATCTAGGAGGAGAGGAGGATAATATCTAAAAGGAGAGGAGGATAATATCTAGGAGGAGAGGAGGATAATATCTAGGAGGAGGATAATATCTAGGAGGAGGATAATATCTAGGAGGAGGATAATATCTAGGAGGATAATATCTAGGAGGAGGATAATATCTAGGAGGAGGATAATATCTAGGAGGATAATATCTAGGAGGATAATATCTAGGAGGAGGATAATATCTAGGAGGATAATATCTAGGAGGATAATATCTAGGAGGAGGATAATATCTAGGAGGAGAGGAAGATAATATCTAGGAGGATAATATCTAGGAGGAGGATAATATCTAGGAGGATAATATCTAGGAGGATAATATCTAAGAGGAGGATAATATCTAGGAGGAGGATAATATCTAGGAGGAGGATAATATCTAAGAGGATAATATCTAGGAGGATAATATCTAGGAGGAGGATAATATCTAGGAGGATAATATCTAGGAGGAGGATAATATCTAGGAGGAGGATAATATCTAGGAGGAGAGGAGGATAATATCTAGGAGGAGGATAATATCTAGGAGGAGGATAATATCTAGGAGGATAATATCTAGGAGGATAATATCTAGGAGGAGGATAATATCTAGGAGGAGGATAATATCTAGGAGGATAATATCTAGGAGGATAATATCTAGGAGGAGAGGAGGTCAATATCTAGGAGGAGGATAATCTCTAGGAGGAGAGGAGGATAATATCTAGGAGGAGGATAATATCTAGGAGGAGAGGAGGATAATATCTAGGAGGAGGATAATATCTAGGAGGATAATATCTAGGAGGAGGATAATATCTAGGAGGATGATAATATCTAGGAGGAGAGGAGGTTAATATCTAGGAGGAGGATAATATCTAGGAGGAGGATAATATCTAGGAGGAGGATAATATCTAGGAGGAGATGAGGATAATATCTAGGAGGATAATATCTAGGAGGATAATATCTAGGAGGATAATATCTAGGAGGAGGATAATATCTAGAAGGAGAGGAGGATAATATCTAGGAGGATAATATCTAGGAGGATATAATATCTAGGAGGATAATATCTAGGAGGAGGATATATCTAGGAGGAGGATAATATCTAGAAGGAGAGGAGGATAATATCTAGGATGATTATATCTAGGAGGATAAATCTAGGAGGAGGATAATATCTAGGAGGAGAGGAGGATATATCTAGGAGGAGGGGATAATATCTAGGAGGATAATATCTGGAGGAGGATAATATTTAGGAGGATAATATCTAGGAGGGGAATAATATCTAGGAGGAGGATAATATCTAGGAGGAGGGAGGATAATATCTAGAGGAGGATAATATCTAGGAGGAGGATAATATCTGGAGGAGGATAATTCTAGGAGGAGAGGAGGATAATATCTAGGAGGAGGATAATATCTAGGAGGAGGATAATATCTAGGAGGAGAGGAGGATAATATCTAGGAGGAGGATAATATCTAGGAGGGGATAATATCTAGGAGGAGGATAATCTAGGAGGATAATATCTAGGAGGAGGATAATATCTAGGAGGAGAGGAGGATATATATCTGGAGGAGGTAATATCTAGGAGGAAGATATATCTAGGAGAGAGAAATCTAGGAGGAGAGGAGGATAATATCTATGAGGAGGATAATATCTAGGAGGAGAGGAGGATAATATCTAGGAGGAGAGGAGGATAATATCTAGGAGGATAATATCTAGGAGGAGAGGAGGATAATATCTAAAACGAGAGGAGGATAATATCTAGGAGGGGAGGAGGATAATATCTAGGAGGATAATATCTAGGAGGAGAGGAGGATAATATCTAAAAGGAGAGGAGGATAATATCTAGGAGGAGAGGAGGATAATATCTAGGAGGATAATATCTAGGAGGAGGATAATATCTAGGAGGAGGATAATATCTAGGAGGATAATATCTAGGAGGAGGATAATATCTAGGAGGATAATATCTAGGAGGATAATATCTAGGAGGATAATATCTAGGAGGAGGATAATATCTAGGAGGATAATATCTAGGAGGATAATATCTAGGAGGAGGATAATATCTAGGAGGAGAGGAAGATAATATCTAGGAGGATAATATCTAGGAGGAGGATAATATCTAGGAGGATAATATCTAGGAGGATAATATCTAAGAGGAGGATAATATCTAGGAGGAGGATAATATCTAGGAGGAGGATAATATCTAAGAGGATAATATCTAGGAGGATAATATCTAGGAGGAGGATAATATCTAGGAGGATAATATCTAGGAGGATAATATCTAGGAGGAGGATAATATCTAGGAGGATAATATCTAGGAGGAGGATAATATCTAGGAGGATAATATCTAGGAGGAGGATAATATCTAGGAGGATAATATCTAGGAGGAGGATAATATCTAGGAGGATAATATCTAGGAGGAGGATAATATCTAGGAGGATAATATCTAGGAGGAGGATAATATCTAGGTGGAGAGGAGGATAATATCTAAGAGGAGGATAATATCTAGGAGGAGAGGAGGATAATATCTAGGAGGAGGATAATATCTAGGAGGTGAGGAGGATAATATCTAGGAGGAGGATAATATCTAGGAGGAGGATAATATCTAGGATGAGGAGGATAATATCTAGGAGGAGGTAATATCTAGGAGGATATCTAGGAGGAGGATAATATCTAGGAGGAGGATAATATCTAGGAGGAGGATAATATCTAGGAGGAGGATAATATCTAGGAGGAAGGAGGATAATATATAGGAGGAGAGGAGGATAATATCTAGGAGGAGGATAATATCTAGGAGGATGATAATATCTAGGAGGAGGATAATATCTAGGAGGAGGATAATATCTAGGAGGATAATATCTAGGAGGATAATATCTAGGAGGAGGATAATATCTAGGAGGAGGATAATATATAGGAGGAGAGGAGGATAATATCTAGGAGGATAATAATATCTAGGAGGAGAGGAGGATAATATCTAGGAGGAGGATAATATCTAGGAGGATGATAATATCTAGGAGGAGGATAATATCTAGGAGGAGGATAATATCTAGGAGGAGGATATATCTAGGAGGATAATATCTAGGAGGAGGATAATATCTAGGAGGAGGATAATATCTAGGAGGATAATATCTAGGAGGAGAGGAGGATAATATCTAGGAGGATAATATCTAGGAGGATAATATCTAGGAGGAGGATAATATCTAGGAGGAGGATAATATCTAGGAGGAGAGGAGGATAATATCTAGGAGGAGGATATATCTAGAGGAGGATAATATCTAGGAGGAGGATAATATCTAGGAGGAGGATAATATCTAGGAGGAGGATAATATCTAGGAGGAGGATAATACTAGGAGGAGAGGAGGATAATATCTAGGAGGATAATAATATCTAGAGGATAATATATCTAGGAGGGAGGAGGATAATATCTAGGAGGAGGATAATATCTAGGAGGAGGATAATATCTAGGAGGAGGATAATATCTAGGAGGAGGATAATATCTAGGAGGATAATATCTAGGAGGAGGATAATATCTAGGAGGAGGATAATATCTAGGAGGAGGATAATATCTAGGAGGAGAGGAGGATAATATCTAGGAGGAGGATAATATCTAGGAGGATGATAATATCTAGGAGGAGGATAATATCTAGGAGGAGGATAATATCTAGGAGGATAATATCTAGGAGGATAATATCTAGGAGGAGGATAATATCTAGGAGGAGGATAATATCTAGGAGCAGGATAATATATAGGAGGAGAGAAGGATAATATCTAGGAGGATAATAATATCTAGGAGGAGAGGAGGATAATATCTAGGAGGAGGATAATATCTAGGAGGAGGATAATATCTAGGAGGAGAGGAGGATAATATCTAGGAGGAGGATAATATCTAGGAGGAGGATAATATCTAGGAGGAGGATAATATCTAGGAGGATAATATCTAGGAGGAGGATATATCTAGGAGGAGAGGAGGATAATATCTAGGAGGAGGATAATATCTAGGAGGAGGATAATCTCTAGGAGGAGAGGAGGATAATATCTAGGAGGAGGATAATATCTAGGAGGAGGATAATATCTAGGAGGAGGATAATATCTAGGAGGATAATATCTAGGAGGAGGATAATATCTAGGAGGAGAGGAGGATAATATCTAGGAGGAGGATAATATCTAGGAGGAGGATAATATCTAGGAGGAGGATAATATCTAGGAGGAGAGGAGGATAATATCTAGGAGGAGGATAATATCTAGGAGGAGAGGAGGATAATATCTAGGAGGAGAGGAGGATAATATCTAGGAGGATAATATCTAGGAGGAGAGGAGGATAATATCTAAAACGAGAGGAGGATAATATCTAGGAGGGGAGGAGGATAATATCTAGGAGGAGGATAATGTCTAGGAGGAGGATAATATCTAGGAGGAGGATAATATCTAGGAGGATAATATCTAGGAGGAGGATAATATCTAGGAGGATAATATCTAGGAGGATAATATCTAGGAGCAGGATAATATCTAGGAGGAGAGGAAGATAATATCTAGGAGGATAATATCTAGGAGGAGGATAATATCTAGGAGGATAATATCGGAGGATAATATCTAAGAGGAGGATATATCTAGGAGGAGGATAATATCTAGGAGGAGGATAATATCTAGGAGGAGGATAATATCTAGAAGGGAGGATAATATCTAGGATGATTATATCTAGGAGGATAATATCTAGGAGGAGGATAATATCTAGGAGGAGAGGAGGATAATATATAGGAGGAGAGGAGGATAATATCTAGGAGGATAATATCTAGGAGGAGGATAATATCTAGGAGGATAATATCTAGGAGGATAATATCTAGGAGGAGGATAATATCTAGGAGGGAGAGGAGGATAATATCTAGGAGGAGGATATTCTAGGAGGATAATATCTAGGAGGAGGATAATATCTAGGAGGATAATATCTAGGAGGAGGATAATATCTAGGAGGAGAGGAGGATAATATCTAGGAGGAGGATAATATCTAGGAGGAGGATAATATCTAGGAGGAGAGGAGGATAATATCTAGGAGGAGGATAATATCTAGGAGGAGGATAATATCTAGGAGGAGGATAATATCTAGGAGGATAATATCTAGGAGGAGGAATATCTAGGAGGAGAGGGGATAGATTAGAGAGGTAATATCTAGGAGGAGGATAATATCTAGAGGAGGATAATATCTAGGAGGAGAGGAGGATATATCTAGGAGGAGGATAATATCTAGGAGGAGAGGAGGATAATATCTAGGAGGAGAGGAGGTAATATCTAGGAGGATAATATCTAGGAGGAGGATAATATCTAAAACGAGAGGAGGATAATATCTAGGAGGGGAGGAGGATAATATCTAGGAGGATAATATCTAGGAGGAGAGGAGGATAATATCTAAAAGGAGAGGAGGATAATATCTAGGAGGAGAGGAGGATAATATCTAGGAGGAGGATAATGTCTAGGAGGAGGATAATATCTAGGAGGAGGATAATATCTAGGAGGATAATATCTAGGAGGATAATATCTAGGAGGAGGATAATATCTAGGAGGATAATATCTAGGAGGATAATATCTAGGAGCAGGATAATATCTAGGAGGAGAGGAAGATAATATCTAGGAGGATAATATCTAGGAGGAGGATAATATCTAGGAGGATAATATCTAGGAGGATAATATCTAAGAGGAGGATAATATCTAGGAGGAGGATAATATCTAGGAGAGGATAATATCTAGGAGGAGGATAATATCTAGAAGGAGAGGAGGATAATTCTAGGATGATTATATCTAGGAGGATAATATCTAGGAGGAGGATAAATATCTAGGAGGATAATATCTAGGAGGAGAGGAGGATAATATCTAGGAGGATAATATCTAGGAGGAGGATAATATCTAGGAGGATAATATCTAGGAGGAGGATAATATCTAGGAGGAGGATAATATCTAGGAGGATAATATCTAGGAGGAGGATAATATCTAGGAGGAGGATAATATCTAGGAGGAGGATAATATCTAGGAGGATAATATCTAGGAGGAGGATAATATCTAGGAGGAGAGGAGGATAATATCTAGGAGGAGGATAATATCTAGGAGAGGATAATATCTAGGAGGAGAGGAGGATAATATCTAGGAGGAGGATAATATCTAGGAGGAGGATAATATCTAGGAGGAGGATAATATCTAGGAGGATGATAATATCTAGGAGGAGAGGAGGATAATATCTAGGAGGAGGATAATATCTAGGAGGAGGATAATATCTAGGAGGAGGATAATATCTAGGAGGAGAGGAGGATAATATCTAGGAGGAGGATAATATCTAGGAGGAGAGGAGGATAATATCTAGGAGGAGGATAATATCTAGGAGGATAATATCTAGGAGGAGAGGAGGATAATATCTAAAACGAGAGGAGGATATTATCTAGGAGGGGAGGAGGATAATATCTAGGAGGATAATATCTAGGAGGAGAGGAGGATAATATCTAAAAGGAGAGGAGGATAATATCTAGGAGGAGAGGAGGATAATATCTAGGAGGAGGATAATATCCAGGAGGAGGATAATATCTAGGAGGAGGATAATATCTAGGAGGATAATATCTAGGAGGAGGATAATATCTAGGAGGAGGATAATATCTAGGAGGATAATATCTAGGAGGATAATATCTAGGAGGAGGATAATATCTAGGAGGATAATATCTAGGAGGATATCTAGGAGGGGATAATATCTAGGAGAGGAAGATAATATCTAGGAGGATAATATCTAGGAGGATAATATCTAGGAGGATAATATCTAGGAGGATAATATCTAAGAGGAGGATAATATCTAGGAGGAGGATAATATCTAGGAGGAGGATAATATCTAAGAGGATAATATCTAGGAGGATAATATCTAGGAGGAGGATAATATCTAGGAGGATAATATCTAGGAGGATAATATCTAGGAGGAGGATAATATCTAGGAGGATAATATATAGGAGGAGGATAATATCTAGGAGGATAATATCTAGGAGGAGGATAATATCTAGGAGGATAATATCTAGGAGGAGGATAATATCTAGGAGGATAATATATAGGAGGAGGATAATATCTAGGAGGATAATATCTAGGAGGAGGATAATATCTAGGAGGAGAGGAGGATAATATCTAAGAGGAGGATAATATCTAGGAGGAGAGGAGGATAATATCTAGGAGGAGGATAATATCTAGGAGGTGAGGAGGATAATATCTAGGAGGAGGATAATATCTAGGAGGAGGATAATATCTAGGAGGAGGATAATATCTAGGATGAGAGGAGGATAATATCTAGGAGGAGGATAATATCTAGGAGGATAATATCTAGGAGGAGGATAATATCTAGGAGGAGGATAATATCTAGGAGGATAATATCTAGGAGGAGGATAATATCTAGGAGGATAATATCTAGGAGGATAATATCTAGGAGGAGAGGAGGTCAATATCTAGGAGGAGGATAATATCTAGGAGGAGGAGGATAATATCTAGGAGGATAATATCTAGGAGGATAATATCTAGGAGGAGGATAATATCTAGGAGGAGGATAATATCTAGAAGGAGGATAATATCTAGGAGGAGATAAATCTAGGAGGAGGATAATATCTAGAGGAGGATAATATCTAGGAGGAGGATAATATCTAGGAGGAGGAAAATATCTAGGAGGATAATATCTTGGAGGATAATATCTAGGAGGATAATATCTAGGAGGATAATATCTAGGAGGAGGATAATATCTAGAAGGAGGATAATATCTAGGAGGAGGATAATATCTAGGAGGAGGATAATATCTAGGAGCAGGATAATATCTAGGAGGATAATATCTAGGAGGATAATATCTAGGAGGATAATATCTAGGAGGATAATATCTAGGAGGAGAGGAGGATAATATCTAGGAGGAGAGGAGGATAAATCAAGGAGAGGATAATATCTAGAGGAGGATAATATCTAGGAGGAGGATAATATATAGAAGGAGGATAATATCTAGGAGGAGAGGAGGATAATATCTAGGAGGATAATATCTAGGAGGAGGATAATATCTAGGAGGATAATATCTAGGAGGATAATATCTAGAAGGAGGATAATATCTAGGAGGAGGATAATATCTAGGAGGATAATATCTAGGAGGAGAGGAGGATAATATCTAGGAGGAGGATAATATCTAGGAGGATAATATCTAGGAGGTAAATCTAGGAGGAGAGGAGGTCAATCTAGGAGGAGGATAATATCTAGGAGGAGAGGAGGATAATATCTAGGAGGATAATATCTAGGAGGAGAGGAGGATAATATCTAGGAGGAGGATAATATCTAGGAGGATAATATCTAGGAGGAGGATAATATCTAGGAGGATGATAATATCTAGGAGGAGAGGAGGATAATATCTAGGAGGAGGATAATATCTAGGAGGAGGATAATATCTAGGAGGAGGATAATATCTAGGAGGAGATGAGGATAATATCTAGGAGGATAATATCTAGGAGGATAATATCTAGGAGGATAATATCTAGGAGGAGGATAATATCTAGAAGGAGAGGAGGATAATATCTAGGAGGATAATATCTAGGCGGATAATATCTAGGAGGATAATATCTAGGAGGAGGATAATATCTAGGAGGAGGATAATATCTAGAAGGAGAGGAGGATAATATCTAGGATGATTATATCTAGGAGGATAATATCTAGGAGGAGGATAATATCTAGGAGGAGAGGAGGATAATATCTAGGAGGAGAGGAGGATAATATCTAGGAGGATAATATCTAGGAGGAGAGGAGGATAATATCTAGAGGAGGATAATATCTAGGAGGAGGATAATATCTAGGAGGAGAGGAGGATAATATCTAGGAGGAGGATAATATCTAGGAGGAGGATAATATCTAGGAGGATAATATCTAGGAGGATAATATCTAGGAGGATAATATCTAGGAGGAGAGGAGGATAATATCTAGGAGGAGGATAATATCTAGGAGGAGGATAATATCTAGGAGGAGAGGAGGATAATATCTAGGAGGATAATATCTAGGAGGAGGATAATATCTAGGAGGAGGATAATATCTAGGAGGATAATATCTAGGAGGATAATATCTAGGAGGAGAGGAGGATAATATCTAGGAGGAGGATAATATCTAGGAGGAAGATAATATCTAGGAGGAGGATAATATCTAGGAGGAGAGGAGGATAATATCTATGAGGAGGATAATATCTAGGAGGAGAGGAGGATAATATCTAGGAGGAGAGGAGGATAATATCTAGGAGGATAATATCTAGGAGGAGAGGAGGATAATATCTAAAACGAGAGGAGGATAATATATAGGAGGGGAGGAGGATAATATCTAGGAGGATAATATCTAGGAGGAGAGGAGGATAATATCTAAAAGGAGAGGAGGATAATATCTAGGAGGAGAGGAGGATAATATCTAGGAGGAGGATAATATCTAGGAGGATAATATCTAGGAGGAGGATAATATCTAGGAGGATAATATCTAGGAGGAGGATAATATCTAGGAGGAGGATAATATCTAGGAGGATAATATCTAGGAGGATAATATCTAGGAGGAGGATAATATCTAGGAGGATAATATCTAGGAGGATAATATCTAGGAGGAGGATAATATCTAGGAGGAGAGGAAGATAATATCTAGGAGGATAATATCTAGGAGGAGGATAATATCTAGGAGGATAATATCTAGGAGGATAATATCTAAGAGGAGGATAATATCTAGGAGGAGGATAATATCTAGGAGGAGGATAATATCTAAGAGGATAATATCTAGGAGGATAATATCTAGGAGGAGGATAATATCTAGGAGGATAATATCTAGGAGGATAATATCTAGGAGGAGGATAATATCTAGGAGGATAATATCTAGGAGGAGGATAATATCTAGGAGGATAATATCTAGGAGGAGGATAATATCTAGGAGGATAATATCTAGGAGGAGGATAATATCTAGGAGGATAATATCTAGGAGGAGGATAATATCTAGGAGGATAATATCTAGGAGGAGGATAATATCTAGGAGGAGAGGAGGATAATATCTAAGAGGAGGATAATATCTAGGAGGAGAGGAGGATAATATCTAGGAGGAGGATAATATCTAGGAGGTGAGGAGGATAATATCTAGGAGGAGGATAATATCTAGGAGGAGGATAATATCTAGGAGGAGGATAATATCTAGGATGAGAGGAGGATAATATCTAGGAGGAGGATAATATCTAGGAGGATAATATCTAGGAGGAGGATAATATCTAGGAGGAGGATAATATCTAGGAGGAGGATAATATCTAGGAGGAGGATAATATCTAGGAGGAGGATAATATCTAGGAGGAGGATAATATCTAGGAGGAGAGGAGGATATATCTAGGAGGAGTATAATCTAGGAGGATGATAATATCTAGGAGGAGGATAATATCTAGGAGGAGGATAATATCTAGGAGGATAATATCTAGGAGGCTAATATCTAGGAGGCGGATTAATTATCTAGGAGGAGGATATATATAGGAGGAGAGGAGGATAATATCTAGGAGGATAATAATATCTAGGAGGAGAGGAGGATAATATCTAGGAGGAGGATAATATCTAGGAGGATGATAATATCTAGGAGGAGGATAATATCTAGGAGGAGGATAATATCTAGGAGGAGGATAATATCTAGGAGGATAATATCTAGGAGGAGGATAATATCTAGGAGGAGGCATAAATCTAGGAGGATAATATCTAGGAGGAGAGGAGGATAATATCTAGGAGGATAATCTAGAGAGGATAATATCTAGGAGGAGGATAATATCTAGGAGAGGAGGATAATATCTAGGAGGAGGATAATATCTAGGAGGAGGATAATATCTAGGAGGAGAGGAGGATAATATCTAGGAGGAGGATAATATCTAGGAGGAGGATAATATCTAGGAGGAGGATAATATCTAGGAGGAGGATAACATCTAGGAGGAGGATAATATCTAGGAGGAGAGGAGGATAATATCTAGG
This sequence comes from Salmo trutta, assembly GCF_901001165.1. Classification (NCBI taxonomy): domain Eukaryota; kingdom Metazoa; phylum Chordata; class Actinopteri; order Salmoniformes; family Salmonidae; genus Salmo; species Salmo trutta. The sequence goes on along the minus strand of NC_042970.1, from coordinate 4,937,519 downwards.
AGGATAATAATATCTAGGAGGATAATATCTAGGAGGAGAGGAGGATAATATCTAGGAGGAGGATAATATCTAGGAGGAGGATAATATCTAGGAGGAGGATAATATCTAGGAGGAGGATAATATCTAGGAGGATAATATCTAGGAGGAGGATAATATCTAGGAGGAGGATAATATCTAGGAGGAGGATAATATCTAGGAGGAGAGGAGGATAATATCTAGGAGGAGGATAATATCTAGGAGGATGATAATATCTAGGAGGAGGATAATATCTAGGAGGAGGATAATATCTAGGAGGATAATATCTAGGAGGATAATATCTAGGAGGAGGATAATATCTAGGAGGAGGATAATATCTAGGAGCAGGATAATATATAGGAGGAGAGAAGGATAATATCTAGGAGGATAATAATATCTAGGAGGAGAGGAGGATAATATCTAGGAGGAGGATAATATCTAGGAGGATGATAATATCTAGGAGGAGGATAATATCTAGGAGGAGGATAATATCTAGGAGGAGGATAATATCTAGGAGGATAATATCTAGGAGGAGGATAATATCTAGGAGGAGGATAATATCTAGGAGGATAATATCTAGGAGGAGAGGAGGATAATATCTAGGAGGATAATATCTAGGAGGATAATATCTAGGAGGAGGATAATATCTAGGAGGAGGATAATATCTAGGAGGAGGATAATATCTAGGAGGAGAGGAGGATAATATCTAGGAGGAGGATAATATCTAGGAGGATGATAATATCTAGGAGGAGGATAATATCTAGGAGGAGGATAATATCTAGGAGGAGGATAATATCTAGGAGGAGGATAATATCTAGGAGGAGAGGAGGATAATATCTAGGAGGATAATAATATCTAGGAGGATAATATCTAGGAGGAGAGGAGGATAATATCTAGGAGGAGGATAATATCTAGGAGGAGGATAATATCTAGGAGGAGGATAATATCTAGGAGGAGGATAATATCTAGGAGGATAATATCTAGGAGGACTATATCTAGGAGGAGGATAATATCTAGGAGGAGGATAATATCTAGGAGGAGGATAATATCTAGGAGGAGGATAATATCTAGGAGGATAATATCTAGGAGGATAATATCTAGGAGGAGGATAATATCTAGGAGGAGAGGAGGATAATATCTAGGAGGAGAGGAGGATAATATCTAGGAGGAGGATAATATCTAGGAGGATAATATCTAGGAGGAGGATAATATCTAGGAGGAGAGGAGGATAATATCTAGGAGGAGAGGAGGATAATATCTAGGAGGAGTGGAGGATAATATCTAGGAGGAGGATAATATCTAGGAGGAGGATAATATCTAGGAGGAGAGGAGGATAATATCTAGGAGGAGGATAATATCTAGGAGGAGGATAATATGTAGGAGGAGGATAATATCTAGGAGGAGGATAGTATCTAGGAGGAGGATAATATCTAGGAGGATAATATCTAGGAGGAGGATAATATCTAGGAGGATAATATCTAGGAGGAGAGGAGGATAATATCTAAGAAGTTAGGGGGATAATATCTTGGAAAATAGGAGTATAATGTCAAGGAGGAGAGAAGGATAATTCTTGGTCATATTTCGTTTTATATTCTACATTGAGCATGTGACGTTAGTGAAACAAAAATGTTATGACCTCAGTGACGTGCTCTATTTCTTTCTGTCTTTCTTTCTTTCTCTCTCCTTCTCTTTCCCTCTCCCTCTATCTCCCGTGTGAATAATACAGAGAAGGTAAAATGGGGGGGGGGGGGGAGGAGAGAAAACTATGTGGAGCCCAAGGAAAGCTTGATTCCTCTCCCAAGGTCAGGCATGCAGCTCTGCCGGTAAACAATCTGAACAAACAGCAGCACACAAGGCCTCAGTCTCAGCCTCAGCCTCAGCCTCAGTCTAAGCCTCATCCTCAGCCTCTGTCTCTGTCTCTGTTTCAGCCTTAGCTTCAGACTCAGTCTCAGTCTCTGTCTCAGTCTCTGTCTCTGTCTCTGTCTCTGTCTCTGTCTCAATCTCAGTTGCAGCCTTCGAGTCCTTAGGAAACTTTGCAGTATTTTTTTGATGTATTATTTCTTGCATTGTTAACACAGAAAATCTTAAGTGTTATTACATACAGCTGGTAAGAACTATTGGATATCAGAGCGACGTCAACTTACCAGCACTACGACCAGGAATATGACTTTCCCGAAGCGGATCCTTTGTCCGATCCACCCAGGGCATTTGAACTGATTCGAGAGGCTCACCCAATACAACTTCGCTGCAGAAGAGGAAGACGGAGCAGCCTTTTGGTCAGACTTTGGGGGCGCGCACACCACCCACCGCTTCCAAGTATATTACTCGCTAATGTCCAGTCTCTAGAGAACAAGATTAGTCTAACAAGATTAGACTAAATTAGGGTATGGGTTGCTTTTGGGAGAGACATCAAGGATTGTAACATACTTTGTTTCACGGAAACATGTCTCTCTCGGGATATGCTGTTGGAGTCGGTACAGCCACTGGGATTTTTTGTGCGTCGCTCCGACAGAAATAAACATCTCTCCGGGAAGAAAGTCATGGGTGTATGCCGTTCATTATTAACGACTCATGGTGTAATTGTAACAACATAAAGGAACCCAAGTCCTTTTGTTCACCTGACCTAGAATTCCTCACAATCAAATGCCGACCGTATTATCTCCCAAGAGAATTCTCGTCGGTTATTGTCACAACTGTGTATATCCCCCCTCAAGCCGATACCACGACGGCCCTCAAGGAACTACACTGGACTCTATGAAAACTGGAAACCATATATCCTGAGGCTGCATTTATTGTAGCTGTGGATTTTAAGAAAGCTAATTTAAAAACAAGGCTACCTAAATTCTATCAGCATATGGATTGCAGCACTCACGCTGGCAAAACACTGGATTACTGCTACTCTACATTCCGTGAAGCATACAAGGCCCTACCCTGCCCACCTTACGGCAAATCTGACCCCGACTCCATTTCGCTTCTTCCTTCCTATAGGCAGAAACTAAAAAAGGATGTACCCGTGATGAAGACTATTCAATGCTGGTCTGACCAATCGGAATACACACTTCAAGATTGTTTTGATCACGCGAACTGGGACATGTTCTGGGTAGCCTCAGAGAATAATATTGACGTATACGCTGATTCGGTGAGTGAGTTTATAAGGAAGAGCACAGCAGATGTTGTACCCACTGTAACTAATTAAACCAACCCTAACCAGAAACAATAGATAGATGGCTGCATTAACACAAAACTGAAAGCGTGAATCACCGCATTTAACCATGGAATGATGACTAGAAATATGTCTGAATACAAATACAGTAGTTATCCTCTTATGACTAAGGGGCAGTATTTTCACGGCTGGATAAAAAACGTACCCGATTTAATCTGACTATTAGTCCTGCCCAGAAACTAGAATATGCATATAATTATTAGCTTTGGAGAGAAAACACTCCACAGTTTCTGAAACTGTTTGAATGGTGTCTGTGAGTATAACAGAACTCCTATGGCAGGCAAAAACCTGAGATGCTTCTGTTCAGGAAGTACCCTGTCAGACCTTTTATTTTCTTTCTTTGACATCTCTTCCAAAAACTAAGGATCTCTGCTGTTACGTGACACTTCCCACGTCTCCAATGGAGTCTCAGAGCCCGGGAAAAACAGGAATGACGTAATTCAAAGCCCTGGCTGAAACAAAGGAGAGCAAAAGCTAAGTGGTCACTCAGTGGACTAAGCCTTACGCTCGCGACCCGCCCCGCCCCCGGCTTTCGGTTTTTCCCTCAGTATACAGACAGGCAGATTCCCGGTCGGAATATTATCGCTTTTCTACGAGATAAATTGCATAAAAATTGGTTTTAAACAGCGGTTGACATGCTTCGAAGTACGGTAATGGAATATTTAGAATTTTTTTGTCACATTCTGCGCCATAGTCGTGGCCGAGATTTAGCGTTGGGATAGTGTCTAGAACGCACGAACAAAATACCTTGATGGAACATAACGATGGATTATTTGGGACCAAACCTACATTTGTTATTGAAGTAGAAGTCCTGGGACTGCATTCTGACGAAGAACAAGCAAGGTAAGAACATTTTTCTTATAGGAAATGTGATTTTGGTGAAGGCTAAACTGGTTGGGTGTCTAAATAGCTAGCCCGTGATGGCTGGGCTATGTACTTACATTATTGCAAAATGTGCTTCATCCGAAAAGCTATTTTAAAATCGGACATATCGAGTGCATAGAGGAGTTCTGTATCTATAATTCTTAAAATAATTGTTATGCTTTTTGTGAACGTTTATTGTGAGTAATTTAGTAAAATCACCGGAAGTGTTCGGTGGGAATGCTAGTTCTGAACGTCACATGCTAATGTAAAAAGCTGGTTTTTGATATAAATATGAACTTGATTGAACAGACATGCATGTATTGTATAACATAATGTCCTAGGTGTGTCATCTGATGAAGATCATAAAAGGTTAGTGCTGCACTTAGCTGTGGTTTGGGTTTATGTGACATGATATGCTAGCTTGAAAAATGGGTGTCTGATTATTTCTGGCTGGGTACTCTGCTGACATAATCTAATGTTTTGCTTTCGCTGTAAAGCCTTTTTGAAATCGGACAGTGTGGTTAGGTAAAGGAGAGTCTTGTCTTTAACCTCTCTAGTACATGTGGGACGAACTCGTCCCACCTACGTAACAGCCACTGAAATCCAGTGGCGCGATTTTTGAATCGTTAGAAATGCTATAACTTCAATTTCTCAAACATATGACTATTTCACAGCTATTTAAAGACAAGAATCTCGTTAATCTAACCCCACTGTCCGATTTCAAAAAGGCTTTACAACGAAAGCAAAACATTAGATTATGTCAGCAGAGTACCCAGCCAGAAAAAATCAGACACCCATTTTTCAAGCTAGCATATCATGTCACATAAACCCAAACCACAGCTAAATGCAGCACTAACCTTTTATAATCTTCATCAGATGACACACCTAGGACATTGTGTTATACAATACATGCATGTCTGTTCAATCAAGTTCATATTTATATCAAAAACCAGCTTTTTACATTAGCATGTGACGTTCAGAAAAAGCATAACCACCGCAAACTTCCGGTGAATTTACTAACAGTTTGCTAAATTACTCACGATAAACGTTCACAAAAAGCATAACAATTATTTTAAGAATTATAGATACATTACCCCTCTATGCACTCGATATGTCCGATTTTAAAATAGCTTTTCGGATGAAGCACATTTTGCAATAATCTAAGTACATAGCCCGGCATTACAGGGCTAGCTATTTAGATACCCACCCAGGTCAGCATCCACCAAAATCACATTTCCTATAAGAAAGATGTTCTTACCTTGCTTGTTCTTCATCAGAATACACTGCCAGGACTTCTACTTCAATAACAAATGTTGGTTTGGTCCCAAATAATCCATCGTTATATCCAAACAGCGACGTTTTGTTCGTGAGTTCTAGAATGCTTCTTCGCGGTGTCGCGCATGGCGCATTGGCGTGTCAAAAATGTCTAAATATTCCATTACCGTACTTCGAAGCATGTCAACCGCTGTTTAAAACCAATTTTTATGCCATTTATGTCGTAGAGAAGTGTTAATATTCCGACCGGGAGTATGCATTGAGCCTAAACAGCCGAATAAAATTTCTCCTCAGAAGCGACTCATGCACGCGCATCATTGAAAGGTCCTCCGAGCATCCACTTACAAAAGGCGATAATATATTTCAACCTGAGGTTCCCTCGTAAACCTTCAGTTATTTCGCGGGCTCTGAGAGCCTATTGGAGCCCTGGGAATTGTCACGTTACAGCTAAGATCCTTACTTTTCAATAAAAAGAGGTAAGACGCACGACTCCTTGTCAGACAGGGTACTTCCTGCTTGAAACCTTGTCAGGTTTTTGCCTGCCATAGGAGTTCTGTTATACTCACAGACACCATTCAAACAGTTTTAGAAAATTCAGAGTGTTTTCTATCCAAACCTGAACAATAATATGCATATTCTAGCTTCTGAGTTGGTGTAGGAGGCAGTTAAAAATGGGAACATATTTTTTCCAAAATTCTCAATACTGCCCCCTATACCAAACAGGTTAAATAGCTGTAAAATAGTCATATGTTTGAAAAATGGAAGTTTTCGGATTTTAGAGGAGTTTGTATTTCGCGCCCCGCCCATCATTGGATATTGGAGCAGACGTTCCGCTAGCGGAACGTGTAGATGTAAGAGGTTAATCCCTCCGCAAGGCAATCAAACAAGCAAAATGTCAGTATAGAGACAAAGTGGATTCGCAATTCGGCTCAGATATGCGGCATGGTCTTCAGACAATCACGGACTACAAAAAGATAACCAGCCACATCCCGGACACCATGGTCTTGCTTCCAGACAAACTAAACACCTTCTTTGCCTGCTTTGAGGATAATACAGTCGCACCGACGCGGCCCGCTACCAAGGACTGCGGGCCTCCCCTCTCCTTCTCCGTGGCCGACGTGAGTAAGACATTTAAACGTGTTAACCCTCGTAAGGCTGCCGTACCAGACGGTATCCCTAGCTGTGTCCTCAGAGCAAGCGCAGACCAGCTGGCTGGTGTGTTTACGGACATATTCAATCTCTCCCTATCCCAGTCTGCTGTCCCCACATGCTTCAAGATGGCCACCATTGTTTTCCTGTTCCCAAGAAAGCTAAGGTAACTGAGCCAACTGACTACCGCCCTGTAGCACTCACTTCCGTCATCATGAAGTGCTTTGAGAGACTAGTCAAGGACCATATCACCTCCACCCTACCTGACACCCTAGACCCACTCCAATTTGCTTACCGACCCAATAGGTCCACAGACGACGCAATCGCCATCACACTGCACACTGCCCTTTCCCATCTGGACAAGAGGAATACCTATGTAAGAATGCTGTTCATTGACTACAGGTCAGCATTCAACACCATAGTACCCTCCAAGCTCATCATTAAGTTTGAAGCCCTGGGTCATAACACCGCCCTGTGCAACTGGGTCGTGGACTTCCTGACGGGCCGCCCCCACGTAGTAGTGAAGGCAGGAAACAACATATCCACTTCGCTGATCCTCAACACTGGGGCCCCACAAGGGCCCCACAAGGGTGCATGCTCATCCCCCTCCTGTACTCCCTCTTCACCCATGACTGCGTGGCCATGCACGCCCCCATTCAATCATCAAGTTTGCAGACGACACAACAGTAGTAGGCTTGATTACGATAGGGAGGAGGTGAGGGCACTCGGAGTGTGGTGTCAGGAAAATAACCTCTCACGCAACGTCAACAAAACAAAAGAGATGGTCGTGGACTTCAGGAAACAGAAGAGGGAGCACCTTATCCACATCGACAGGACAGCAGTGGAGAAGGTGGAAAGTTTTAAGTTCTTCGGCGTACACATCACGGACAAACTGAAATGGTCCACCCACACAGACAGTGTGGTGAAGAAGGCACAATAGTGCCTCTTCAACCTTGGCTTGTCACCTAAAACTCTCACAAACATTTACAGATTGACAGCATCCTGTCGGGCTGTATCACCACCCGGTACGGCAACTACACCACCCAGAACTGCAGGGCTCTCCAGAGGGTGGTAAGGTCTGCACAACGCATCGCTGGGGGCAAACTACCTGCCCTCCAGTATACCTACAGCACCCAATGTCACGGGAAGGCAAAAAAGATATTCAATGACATCAACCACCCAAGCCACTGCCTGTTCACCCCGATATCATCCAGAATGTGAGGTCAGTACAGGAGCATCAAAGCTGGGACCGAGAGACTGAAAAATTGCTTCTCAAAGCCATCAGACTGTTAAACAGCCATCACTAACACAGAGAGAATGCTGCCTACATACAGACTTGGCCAATTTAATAAATGGATCACTAGTCACAAAATAATGTTTACATATCTCCTCTCGTATGTATATAGTGTATGTTATACCATCTATTGCATCATGATACACATGCCGCTCTGTCATTGCTCATCCATATATTTATGTGTATATTTTCTTAGATTTTCTTGTATTAGGTACAGTTGAAGTCAGAAGTTTACATACACTTAGGTTGGAGTCATTAAAACTCGTTTTTCAACCACTCCACAAATTTCTTGTTAACAAACTATAGTTTTGTCAAGTCGGTTAGGACATCTAATTTGTGCATGACGCAAGTAATTTTTACAACAATTGTTTACAGACAGATTATTTCACTTATAATTCACTGTATCACAATTCCAGTGGGTCAGAAGTTTACATACACTAAGTTGACTGTACCTTTAAACAGCTTGGAAAATTCCAGAAAATGATGTCATGGCTTTAGAAGCTTCTGATAGGCTAATTGACATCATTTGAGTCAATTGGAGGTGTACCTGTGGATGTATTTCAAAGCCTACCTTCAAACTCATTTCCCTAACCCAATCCCTCAGCCTTATATAATTTCCCTCACCCCATCTCTCAGCTGTATATCATTTCCCTAACCCCGTCCCTAAACTGTATATCATTTCCCTAACCCCGTCCCTAAACTGTATATCATTTCCCTAACCCCGTCCCTCAAGTATATATAATTTCCCTAACCCCGTCCCTCAGCTGTATATAATTTCCCTAACCCCGTCCCTCAACTATATATAATTTCCCTAACCCCGTCACTCAACTATATATAATTTCCTTAACCCCGTCTCTCAGCTGTATATCATTTCCCTAACCCCGTCCCTCAACTGTATATAATTTCCCTAACCCCGTCTATTCCCCATGGGTTCAACGTAATGGGCAAGGATGGGAAATGCTTTTAAATGCCTGATCTGATCACAGGGTAATCTGTCTCTATTGGTGATCACTCACAATGACCAATGATGTGAAATGCCATAGATGAATAATCCAAGGTATAAAGCATGCCGAAATGGAACTGTTTGGAGGAATGGTCATCATTTAGTGAAATCTTTTAGTTTCCGAGTTTGTTTCTTATTCAGGGAAACGCTATCAAAACATGATGCATCTGTTCTCGGCTATGTTCTTTGTAATGATGAGGAACGTTTGAATAAGGAGATGTTTGAAATACAAGAGCACACTTTAGCAACAGAGCATTACTATTACAGGACAAATTCAAGGTTTTTGAAACATGATACTTCCCATCTAAAATGCCTTATTTTATCGATAAAGCATTGAAATTGTAATAACAAATCCCTCAATTTTGAAATGAAGGGAAGTTCATTGTTGTCATGGTAAATGTATGTCCTTATTACTCATCTCTGTCTACTCAAGTCCTGGTGAAGGACAGCATCACCCTGTAGTGTGTGTGTGTGTGTGTGTGTGTGTGTGTGTGTGTGTGTGTGTGTGTGTGTGTGTGTGTGTGTGTGTGTGTGTGTGTGTGTGTGTGTGTGTCTGTGTGTGTGTGTTTTTACAGACACGTCGTTCCGTGTCAAATCAAGAGGCTCCAACTCTGTCTGGTGGTCTGAAACCATTCATTTGGTAGTCTAATTATGTTTAGCCTCACTCAAGCTGCCAACAGTTTTATATGAAACAAAAAAACACCATCAACGAAGGCAGAGATTAACCCAGAATGTTAGTCAGTGTCTCAAAGTGATTAAAGATAGATATGCTAAGCTTTGGAACGAATAACGAGATTGACAAAAAACTTTTTGAGTTGTTTTTTATTTGTGTTAAATGTCAGACAGTGAGTGATGTGATACTGGCAGGGATATTATTATCTTTATGTTCCAAATGGCGCCATATTCGCTACATAGTGCACTACTTTTGACCAGAACCCTATGGGGACCTAGTCAAAAGCAGTGTGCTACAACAGGGAATAGGATGCCGTTTGGGTTGCAAGCCTGTCTGTCAGCTATAGTAGATTATTGTCACTGTAGCCTAATGAGGAGAAGCAGTTAAGAGACTAATTAGTAATCATTTGAACCATCACTACTTTGAAGAATTGAGTCTAAATCTGTGCCTGAGTCGCTCTGCGTCTCTGCCCCAAGGAACGTCACTGCGGGTTGGGGTTAACTGGTGATGGCATCATGTGGGGTTGGTACGTGTCTTCGTGCAAAATGCTGTAGCTAGATACCCCTGTGGACTACAGCACTATAGCAGAACTGCCACTATACAGAAAGCTGTAGCTAGATACCCCTGTGGACTACACACAGCACTATAGCAGAACTGCCACTATACAGAAAGCTGTAGCTAGATACCCCTGTGGACTACAGCACTATAGCAGAACTGCCACTATACAGAAAGCTGTAGCTAGATACCCCTGTGGACTACAGCACTATAGCAGAACTGCCACTATACAGAAAGCTGTAGCTAGATACCCCTGTGGACTACAGCACTATAGCAGAACTGCCACTATACAGAAAGCTGTAGCTAGATACCCCTGTGGACTACAGCACTATAGCAGAACTGCCACTATACAGAAAGCTGTAGCTAGATAACCCTGTGGACTACAGCACTATAGCAGAACTGCCACTATACAGAAAAGGGGGGAAAACTGTGGCAGAATTGGAGATGTAACTTTTCTTTGACCTTGGTCGGTGTGTGTGTGTGTGTGAATAGTCTCAATGGGCCTTAGAAGACCTACAGTATACTGGGGTTGGTGCAGGAGTTGTTATAAGCTAAATTTTACGCCACTTTTGTTTAGAGTGTTGACTGATGTGCAAATGTGAAATAAGATAAAAAAATTTTTTTTTTTTTTGCATTTCAGAAATATGAATGTCATGTTAATTTAGATTTGAGACAATGTTTAGGCATTTATTTATGTTATACTCATATTCAGACAGATTCAGGCTATTCAACCTTTCAGAAATACCATGGAATTTAATCCAATGTATTTAATAGGGTCACAACTTTTAAATCGGTGACAGGAATGCTTGTTATGCTAAACTAAGGTTAAGGAAATTAAAACATATTTCCCCAAATACATTATATTACAATGCATTACAATACATTACAATACAATACATTATAATACAATACATTACAATACATTACAATACAATACAATACATTACAATACAATACAATACATTACAATACATTATATTACAATGCATTACAATACAATACATTACTATACATTACAATACAATACATTATAATACAATACATTACAATACAATACATTACAATACAATACATTACAATACATTACATGACAATACATTACAATACATTACAATACAATACATTACAATACATTATATTACAATACATTACAATACATTACAATACAATGCAAAACAATATTATACAATACAATACATTACATGGCAATACATTAGAATACATTAGAATACATTACAAAACAATGCAATACATTACAATGCAATACAATGCAATACATTACATTACAATACAATACATTGCAATACATTACAATGCATTACATTACAATGCAATGCAATACAATACAATACATGACAATACATGACAATACATTACACTACAATACATTACAAAACATTACAATACAATTCATGCTGCGCCCATAAACACGACAGCATTTGCCTTTCTTGTTCACTTTTGATATTTTATAGGCATGTGACTATAGCTTGTAGAAGGTCATAGTGTCATTGTAGAGACACAGGCAACTCCATTACACAGTACAGTAATAATGCCTGGGACCCTTTGACTTTTTCCACAATTTGTTACGTTACTTATTCTAAAATGGATGAAATTGTTTTTCCTCATCTATCTACACACAATATAGACAATTTTGCTAATTTATTCTAAATAAAAAATTAAAATATCACATTTACATAAGTATTCAGACCCTTAATTCAGTACTTTGTTGAAGCACCTTTGGTAGCGATTACACCATCGAGTCTTCTTGGGTATGATGCTACAAGCTTGGCATAACTGTATTTGGGGAGTTTCTCCCATTCTTCTCTGCAGATCCTCTCAAGCTCTGTCAGGTTTGATGGGGAGCGTTGTTGTACAGCTATTTTCAGGTCTCTCCACAGATGTTTGATCAGGTTCAAGTCCGGGCTCTGGCTGGGCCACTCAAGGACATTCAGAGACTTGTCCCAAAGCCACTGCTGCATTGTCTTGGCTGTATGCTTAGGATCGTTGTCCTGTTGGAAGGTAAACCTTCTCCCCAGTCTGAGGTCCTGAGCGCTCTGGAGCAGGTTTTCATCAAGGATTTCTCTGTACTTTGCTCCATTCATCTTTGCCTCGATCCTGACTAGTCTCCCAGTCCCTGCTGCTGAAAAACATCCACACAGCATGATGCTTTACTGTAGGGATGGTACCAGGTTTCCTCCAGATGTGACGCTTTGCATTCAGGCCAAAGAGTTTAATCTTGGTTTCATCAGACCAGAGAATCTTGTTTCTCATGTTATGAGAGTCTTTAGGGGCTTTTTGTCAAACACCAAGCGGGATGTCATGTGCCTTTGACTGAGGAGTGGCTTCCGTCTGGCCACTCTACCATAAAGGCCTGATTGGTGGAGTGCTCCGTAGATAGTTGTCCTTCTGGAATGTTCTCCCATCTCCACAGAGGAACTCTAAAGCTCTGTCAAAGTGACCATTGGGTTCTTGGTCACCTCATTGACCAAGGCCCTTCTCCCCCAATTGCCCAGATTGGCCGGGCGGCCAACTCCAGGAAGAGTCTTGGTGGTTCCAAACTTGTTCCATTTAAGAATGATGGAGGCCACTGTGTTCTTGGGGACCTTCAATGCTACAGACATTTTTTCGTACCCTTCCCCAAATCTGTGCCTCGACACAATCATATCTCGGAGCTCACCGGACAATTCCTTCGACCTCATGGCTTGGTTTTTGCTCAGACATGGGCTGTCAACTGTGGGACCTTATCTTGACAGCTGTGTGCCTTTACAAATCATGTCCAATCAACTGAATTTACCACAGGTGGACTCCAATCAAGTTGTAGAAACGTCTCAAGGATGATCAATGGAAAATGGATGCACCTGAGCTTTATACTTTTGTGAAAATTTCTACCAACCTGTTTTTGCATTGTCTTTATCGGGTACTGTGTGTAGATTGCTCAGGATTTTTTTAAATCAATTTTAGAATAAGTTTTTAGCTCCTATGTCATGCATTACAATGCTTAATGCATAGCGCACAAGGCATTATACATGTACAGTGCCTTCGGAAAGTATTCAGACCCCTGACTTTTTTTTTCAGACCTGTCTGAATACTTTCCTGTTAAATTCACTTCAATCTGTTCAGAGGAAGGGGAGGAGACAGGTTAAAGTATGATTTTTAATCCTTGAGACACTTGAGACAAGGTGGGTGAATGGGCAAGACAAAATATTTAAATGCCTTTGAACGGGGCATGGTAGTAGGTGCCAGGCGCACCAGTTTGAGTGTGTCAAGAACTGCAACGCTGCTGGGTTTTTCACCTTCAACAGTTTCCTGTGTGTATCAAGAATGGTCCACCACCCAAAGGAACATCCAGTCAACTTGACACAACTCTGGAAAGCATTGGAGTAAACATGGGCAAGCATCCATGCCCGACAAAAAACATGTATTTCAACTTTATTTAACCAGGTAGGCCAATTGAGAACAAGTTCTCATTTACAACTGCGACCTAGCCAAGATAAACCAAAGCAGTGCGACACAAACAACAACACAGAGTTACAGAAAAAGTATATATACAGTGTGTACAAATGAGGTAAGATAAGGAAGGTAAGGCAATAAATAGGCCATAGTGGCAAAAAAAATACAATTTAGCAATTAAACACTGGAGTCATAGATGTGCAGAAGATGAATGTGCAAGTAGAGATACTGGGGTGCAAAGGAGCAAAAAAATAAATAGCAGTATGGGGATGAGGTAGTTGGATGGGCTATTTACAGATGGGCTGTGTACAGGTGCAGTGATCTGTGAGCTGCTCTGACAGCTGGTGCTTAAAGTTAGTGAGGGAGATATGGGTCTCCAGCTTCAGTGATTTTTGCAATTCAATCCAGTCATTGGCAGCAGAGAACTGGAAGGAACGGCTGCCAAAGGAGGAATTGGCTTTGGGGTTGACCAGTGAAATATACCTGCTGGAGTGCGTGCTATGGGTGGGTGCTGTTATGGTGACCAGTGAGCTGAGATAAGGCGGGGCTTTACCTTGCAAAGACTTATAGATGACCTGGAGCCAGTGGGTTTGGCGACGAATATGAAGCGAGGGCCAGCCAACGAGAGCATACAGGTCGCAGTGGTGGGTAGTATATGGGGCTTTGGTGACAAAACGGATGGCACTGTGATAGACTGCATCCAATTTGCTGAGTAGAGTGTTGGAGGCTATTTTGTAAATTACATCGCCAAAGTCAAGGATCGGCAGGATAGTCAGTTTTACAAGGGTATGTTTGGCAGCATGAGTGAAGGATGCTTTGTTGCGAAATAGGAAGCCGATTGTAGATTTAACTTTGGATTGGAGATGTTTGATGTGAGTCTGGAAGGAGACTTTATGGTCTAACCAGACACCCTGGTATTTGTAGTTGTCCACATATTCTAAGTCAGAACTGTCCAGAGTAGTGATGCTAGTCGGGCGGGCAGGTGCGGGCAGCGATCGGTTGAAGAGCATGCATTTAGTTTGACGTGGATCAGAGAATCACTAGCAGCAAAAGCGACATCATTGATGTATACAGAGAAAAGAGATGGCCCGATAATTGAACCCTGTTTATACCCCATAGAGACTGCCAGAGGCCCGGACAACAGGCCCTCCAATTTGATACACTGAACTCTGTCTAAGAAGTAGTTGGTGAACTAGGCGAGGCAGTCATTTGAGAAACCAAGGCTGTTGAGTCTGCCGATAAGAATGTGGTGATTGATCGAGTCGAAAGCCTTGGCCAGGTCGATGAATACAGCTGCACAATATTGTCTCTTATCGAAGGCGGTTATGATATCGTTTAGGACTTTGAGCGTGGTTGAGGTGCACCCATGACCAGCTCGGAAACCAGATTGCATAGCGGAGAAGGTACAGTGGGATTCGAAATGGTCGGTGATCTGTTTGATAACTTGGCTTTCGAAGACCTTAGAAAGGCAGGGTAGGATAGATATAGGTCTGTAGCAGTTTGGGTCTAGAGTGTCTCCCCCTTTGAAAAAGGGGATGACCGCTTTCCAATCTTTGGGGATCTCAGACGATACGAAAGAGAGGTTGAACAGGCTAATTATAGGGGTTGCAACAATTTCGGCTGATCATTTTAGAAAGAGAGAGCAGTTTGGGTCTAGAGTGTCTCCCCCTTTGAAAAAGGGGATGACCGCTTTCCAATCTTTGGGGATCTCAGACGATACGAAAGAGAGGTTGAACAGGCTAATTATAGGGGTTGCAACAATTTCGGCTGATCATTTAAGAAAGAGAAGGGTCCAGATTGTCTGGCCCTGCTGATTTGTAGGGGTCCAGATTTTGCAGCTCTTTCAGAACATCAGCTATCTGGATTTGGGTGAAGGAGAAATGGGGGAGGCTTGGGCAAGTTGCTGTTTGGGGTGCAGGGCTGTTGACCAGGGTAGGGGTAGCCAGGTGGAAAGCATGGCTTGCTGTAGAAAAATTCTTATTGAAATTCTCGATTATCGTAGATTTATCAGTGGTGACAGTGTTACCTAGCCTCAGTGCAGTGGGCAGCTGGGAGGAGATGCTCTTATTCTTCATGGACTTTACAGTGTCCCAGAACCTTTTGGAGTTTGTGCTACAGGATGCAAATTTCTGTTTGAAAAAGCTAGCCTTTGCTTTCCTAACTGCCTGTGTATATTGGTTCCTAACTTCCCTGAAAAGTTGCATATTGCAGGGGCTATTTGATGGTAATGCCGTACGCCACAGGATGTTTTTGTGCTGGTCAAGGGCAGTCAGGTCTGGAGTGAACCAAGGGCTATATCTGTTCCTGGTTCTACATTTTTGGAATGGGCATGCTTATTTAATTTTGTGAGGAAAGCAAT
This sequence comes from Salmo trutta, assembly GCF_901001165.1. Lineage (NCBI taxonomy): Eukaryota > Metazoa > Chordata > Actinopteri > Salmoniformes > Salmonidae > Salmo > Salmo trutta. The sequence continues at coordinate 4,921,659 of NC_042970.1, read as the reverse complement.
TTTAAAGATTAACCAGACATCTTCTACCGACGGAATGAGGTCAATATCCTTCCAGGATACCCGGGCCAGGTCGATTAGAAAGGCGGGTGGAGGGTGTTCCTAATGTTTTGTACACTCTGTGTATTTTATTGATAAAGTATGCCATGCTAAGTGTGCATTAGGATTTTAGTAATTCAGCTTGCACAGAAAGTGTTAAGGTCTTGGTTAAATGCATCTAAAAATACAATGTTGCAATTATAGTTTGGTGTATCTAACTGTGATTTCCCTGCCAAATTGATTATTTCAGCACACATTCTGGTAGACCACTGGTGATAACTGATTTGTATGGTTGATTTTAAAAGATGATGTTTCCCATTAAATGCCATTGATCTCATAATATATTTTAGGTCCCGTTTGGCCCCACATTCTTAACCTGCAAAATGTGCTGCAGAAATGATCATTCTGAATCTAGTCTATGTCTTATTGTTTAATTTGATCAGGGTGAAATGTATGGCTATATTGTACAGATCTGCTATCTTCATTTGATCACAAAGAATTTTCCTGCGCAACAGCAGTAAAAAGGCTTCCAAAGTTTGTAATGTCCACTTAAAAATGCAAAATGTATCAATCCCTACAAAATTACATCCATTAATTATAATCCCCATGTTAATTCACATTTCATGTTGCTGCACGATTATGTTCCTGCTGTGAGAAGCAGGGTCAAAGTAAGAAAGCAGATCTGTATGACTTGTCTCCATGATTACCACCAGACAGGGAATAGTACCAGACTGGGATTAGTACCAGACAGGGATTACCACCAGACTGGGATTAGTACCAGACTGGGATTAGTACCAGACTGGGATTACCACCAGACAGGGATTACCACCAGACTGGGATTACCACCAGACTGGGATTAGTACCAGACTGGGATTACCACCAGACAGGGATTACCACCAGACTGGGATTAGTACCAGACTGGGATTAGTACCAGACTGGGATTAGTACCAGACTGGGATTACCACCAGACTGGGATTAGTACCAGACTGGGATTACCACCAGACTGGGATTACCACCAGACAGGGATTAGTACCAGACTGGGATTACCACCAGACTGGGATTAGTACCAGACTGGGATTAGTACCAGACAGGGATTACCACCAGACTGGGATTACCACCAGACTGGGATTACCACCAGACTGGGATTACTACCAGACAGGGATTAGTACCAGACTGGGATTAGAACCAGACTGGGATTACCACCAGACTGGGATTACCACCAGACTGGGATTAGTACCAGACAGGGATTAGTACCAGACTGGGATTAGTACCAGACTTGGATTAGTTCCAGACTTGGATTAGTACCAGACAGGGATTACCACCAGACTGGGATTAGTACCAGACTGGGATTACCACCAGACTTGGATTAGTACCAGACTGGGATTACTACCAGACTGGGATTAGTACCAGACTGGGATTACCACCAGACTGGGATTAGTACCAGACTGGGATTACCACCAGACAGGGATTAGTACTAGACTGGGATTACCACCAGACTGGGATTAGTACCAGACTGGGATTACCACCAGACTGGGATTACCACCAGACAGGGATTACCACCAGACAGGGATTACCACCAGACTGGGATTTCCACCAGACTGGGATTACCACCAGACTGGGATTAGTACCAGACTGGGATTAGTACCAGACTTGGATTAGTTCCAGACTTGGATTAGTACCAGACAGGGATTACCACCAGACTGGGATTAGTACCAGACTGGGATTACCACCAGACTTGGATTAGTACCAGACTGGGATTACTACCAGACTGGGATTAGTACCAGACTGGGATTACCACCAGACTGGGATTAGTACCAGACTGGGATTACCACCAGACAGGGATTAGTACTAGACTGGGATTACCACCAGACTGGGATTAGTACCAGACTGGGATTACCACCAGACAGGGATTACCACCAGACAGGGATTACCACCAGACTGGGATTTCCACCAGACTGGGATTACCACCAGACTGGGATTACTACCAGACTGGGATTAGTACCAGACTGGGATTACCACCAGACTGGGCTGAGTACCAGACTGGGATTAGTACCAGACTGGGATTACCACCAGACAGGGATTACCACCAGACTGGGATTACCACCAGACTGGGATTAGTACCAGACAGGAATTAGTACCAGACTGGGATTAGTACCAGACTGGGATTACTACCAGACTGGGATTAGTACCAGACTGGGATTACCACCAGACAGGGATTAGTACCAGACTGGGATTACCACCAGACAGGGATTAGTACCAGACTGGGATTACCACCAGACAGGGATTACCAGAAGACTGGGATTACCACCAGCCTGGGATTAGTACCAGACAGGGATTAGTACCAGACAGGGATTACCACCAGACTGGGATTACCACCAGACTTGGATTAGTACCAGACTGGGATTACCACCAGACTTGGATTAGTACCAGACTGGGATTAGTACCAGACTGGGATTAGTACTAGACTGGGATTACCACCAGACTTGGATTAGTACCAGACAGGGATTAGTACCAGACTTGGATTAGTACCAGACAGGGATTAGTACCAGACTTGGATTAGTACCAGACTGGGATTAGTACCAGACTGGGATTACTACCAGACAGGGATTACCACTAGACTTGGATTAGTACCAGACAGGGATTAGTACCAGACTGGGATTACCACCAGACAGGGATTAGTACCAGACTGGGATTGAAGGAAAATGAGAAAACATGTCTTTATGGTTGAAGGGAAACGCTATATCCACAAATGTTTCACAATTGTTTGTTTTTTTATCAGAAACTATTATTTATGGGTACCTTCATGTGTGTGTAAAATATTACTCTTCTCAGATATTTTGTTCATAGATTTTATATATTTTTTTTGTATGATTTCGCAAAAACGCTACATATCCATTGTTTAGCTGAAATGGAATGTTTGTGTATATTTGACTGTGATAGGTGGTTGTCTCCCCTAACTATCTTAAAATGAATGCCATTACTGTAAATAGCTCTGGATTAAAGCATCTGCTAAATTACTAAAATGTAAATGTTTACATACAGATCTTGTAGTACTGGATTGAATTACTTAAAAAATATACATATATAAGTATTGTCACAAATGTATAATTTGTACAGTTCTTTATAAAAAAAGTACAGTTATTTGTTACATTTCACTGTGTAAAACCTAACAGTACTAGGCCTATTTAAAAAAACATATATATTAATATTTGTCACATGCGCCGAGTACAACAGGTATAGACTTTACAGTCAGATGCTTACTTACAAGTCCTTTCCCAACAATGTGGAGTTAGAAAGTGAGAAAAATGTTCAAATAAACAAGGAAATAATAACAATATAAAATAATAATAACAAGGCAATCTAGAAGGGCTACTGATACTGAGTCACTCTGCAGGGTACAAGGTAATTGAGGTAATATGCACATGTAGGTAGTGGTAAAAGTGACCAAGCAATCAGGAAAGAGGTGTGTGTGTGTGTGTGTGTGTGTGTGTGTGTGTATGTGTGTCCTTTGCCATGTCTGAATGTGTTATTCAGTGCGCTTCTATGGGCTTTAGTAGTAAAGGCCAAAATAAAAATGGTGTGAAATAATTTTCTAATATTTTTGGGGAATATCTAAAGGGGTCCTAAAATTCTAAATCAAATAACTAAATGATTCAGAGTATGATCATCTTAAAACATTCCAGATGTCAGTTTAGCACCCCATCCCCCAACGTCTCAGACTCTAAAGAATTAAAGGTCTTATTCACATTGGCTACGTCCGGAACAGCTGGTGCTCTCATGCATGGTTCAGTGTTTCTTGCCTCGAAGCCTGCATAGAAGACATTTAGCACATCTGGTTGGCTTGCGTGCTGGGTTTCCAGCTGCAATCTGTGATAGTTTGCAAGCCCTGCCACATCCGATCAGTGTCAGAGCCGGTGTAGTAGGATTCAATCTTGGTCCTGTATTGACGCTTTACCTGCTTGATGGTATTTCTCTGAGAGTGAGGCGGATATATAGCATTTAGCTAAAAAACATTATTATTTGTCACTCTGAAATGAAACCATCAAGTGATAGATTGTGCACATTTGCGCATGTGACTAGATAGATTTCCCAAAACACCCTGTAGGCCAAGCTAGGCAATTATTTCCTCTTCTTTCAACCAAAGTTTTTCAATCTGAATCGATTCCAAGTACCACTCCACTGCTGACCTTTAGGATGTGTTCACTTGATTACTTGTTTAAACAGAATAACTTCTGTCTTTCTCTCTCTCGCTCCCTCTCTCCCCCCCACCCCTCTCTCTTTCTCTCTCTCTCTCTCTCTCTCTAACCACTCTCTCGCTCTCTCTTTCTCTCTCTCTCTCTAACCCCTCTCTCGCTCTTTCTCTTTCTCTCTCTCTCTCTAACCCCTCTCTCGCTCTTTCTCTTTCTCCCTCCCTCTCTCCCCCCACCCCTCTCTCTCTCTCTCTCTCTAACCCCTCTCTCGCTCTCTCTTTCTCTCTCTCTCTCTCTCTCTCTCTCTAACCCCTCTCTCGCTCTTTCTCTTTCTCTCTCTCTCTCTCCTCCCTCTCTCTCTGTCTGTATCTTTGTGTCACATGTTGGAATCACGTGTTGACATCTTCAGGTCATTGATCGTAATAAGCCTGGTGTGTGTGTGTGTGAACCAGGTTTGAAACCTGGCTCACCAGCGGCCGGGGCGGAAACATTCCCCCGGTTCAATTTCACTCCCAGGCAGAGCAGGGCAGAACCAGGTAATGAAGTCTGTGATAAGGTTAGGACACACACACACACACACACACAAAACACACACACGCACAAAACACACACACACACACAAAACACACACACACACACACACTCACACACACACACACACACACACACACAAAACACACACACACACACACACACACGAAGACACACACAAACTATCACACACAATAACACACAAACTCTCTCTACGTTATTCTCTCTCCTTCCATTATGTATAAACGTGACCCTGATGGTTGATCCTGATGATCCTGTATACAGACTTTATTTGTATCTATTGTGTTATTTGACTGTACGCTTCTTTATTCCATTTGTAACTCTGTTTTTGTTTGTGTCGCACTGCTTTGCTTGGCCAGGTCGCAGTTGTAAATGAGAACGTGTTCTCAACTAGCTTACCTGGTTAAATAAAGTTGAAATAAAATAAAAAATAAATAAAAATGGTTGACCCTGATGGTTGACCCTGAAGGTTGACCCTGAAGGTTGACCCTGAAGATTCACCCTGATGGTTGACCCTGAAGATTCACCCTGATGGTTGACCCTGAAGGTTGACCCTGATGGTTGACCCTGATGGTTGACCTTGATGGTTGACCCTGAAGGTTGACCCTGAAGGTTGACCCTGATGGTTGACCCTGAAGGTTGACCCTGAAGGTTGACCCTGAAGGTTGACCCTGATGGTTGACCCTGAAGGTTGACCCTGAAGGTTGACCCTGAAGATTCACCCTGAAGGTTGACCCTGAAGGTTGACCCTGAAGGTTGACCCTGATGGTTGACCCTGATGGTTGACCCTGAAGGTTGACCCTGATGGTTGACCCTGAAGGTTGACCCTGAAGGTTGACCCTGAAGGTTGACCCTGATGGTTGACCCTGAAGGTTGACCCTGAAGGTTGACCCTGATGGTTGACCCTGATGGTTGACCCTGAAGGTTGACCCTGAAGGTTGCCCCTGAAGGTTGACTCACTGAACAAACCTTTCATTAATAATGGGGTTTCCGTGGTGTTTCTCTGTTAGAGCGGTTCTCTCCTTCTTTTCTCTCCCTTCTTCTTACCAGGTCGAAACGATGACCCGTGAAATAGGGGTTTGTCTGGTTGCAATGTTTAGTTAGTGTATGCTTTAATGTTTCGGGACTGTATTATTTAATGTCTGGGTACTGTATGATTTCATGTCTGGGTACTGTATGATTTAATGTCTGGGTACTGTATGATTTAATGTCTGGGTACTGTATGATTTCATGTCTGGGTACTGTATGATTTCATGTCTGGGTACTGTATGATTTCATGTCTGGGTACTGTATGATTTTATGTTTGCCAAAGAACATTGTTGTGGTTCTGATTTAAGGAAACCTATTATAGGAGTGTAGAGGGAAAGCAAGCATGTAGGAGGTATGGGCACTCAGTTGATTGGAGAAATAATGAAAACAAAAGAAAACCTTAAAAACACCAACAGATGTATGTTTTGACAAGGATATTTGCATATGAAGAACTTAGCATTATGTTGTTTGAAAAAGGCTCATTATAGGCTTCTCCAGGTTTCTCATCTGTCTCTGTCTGGTCTGAGCATCCTAGTTTTTACTAGACATCCTATTAAAGGGAATGGTCAACCGCTAGCAACAGCCATAGCAACAAGAACCACAGGAGATTAGCCAAACAGGACAGAGAAATTACTGATGTTTTTTTATAGATTGACCTAGGTCAGAAGGTCAATATCCGATAATACACAGTGCCTTCGGAAAGTATTCAGACCCCTTTACTTTTTTCCACATTTTGTTACGTTACAGCCTTATTGTAAAATAGATTAAAAAAAAAAAAAATCCTCAGCATTATACACACAATACTCCATGATGACAAAGTGAAAACAGGTTTTAAGAAATTTTGCAAATGTATTAAATATAAAAAACAGAAATACCTTACTTACATGAGTATTCTGAGGTGCATCCTTTTTCCATTGATCATCCTTGAGATGTTTCTACAATTTGATTGGAGTCCACCTGTGGTAAATTCAACTGATTGGACATGATTTGGAAAGGCACACAGCTGTCTAAATAAGGTCCCACAGTTGACAGTGCATGTCAGAGCAAAAACAAAGCCGTGAGGTCGATGGAATTGTCCGTAAAGCTCCGAGACAAGATTGTGTCGAGGCACAGATCTGGGAAAGGGTACGGAAAAATGTCTGCAGCATTGAAGGTCCCAAGAACACAGTGGCCATTCATAAATGGAAGAAGTTTGGAACCACCAAGACTCTTCCTAGAGCTGGCCTCCAGGCCAAATTGAGCAATCGGGGGAGAAGGGCCTTGGTCAGGGAGGTGACCAAGAACCCAATTGTCACTCTGACAGAGCTCTAGAATCCTTCTGTGGAGACGGGAGAACCTTCCAGAAGGACAACCACATCTGCAGAAATCCACCAATCAGGCCTTTAAGGTAGAGTGGCCACACGGAAGCCACTCTTCAGTAAACGGCACATCAATCAATCAATCAAATGTTTTTATAAAGCCCTTTTCACATCAGCTGACGTCACAAAGTGCTATACAGAAACCCAGCCTAAGAACCCAAACAGCAAGCAATGCAGATGTAGAAGCACGGTGGCTAGGAAAAACTCCCTTGAAAAGCAGGAACCTAGGAAGAAACCTAAAGAGAAACCAGGCTCTGAGGGGTGGCCAGTCCAATATGTTCAAACGTTCATAGATGACCAGCAGGTCAAATATTAATACTTACAGTAGTTGTAGGGTGAAATAGAGGGGGCAACAAGTCAGCACCTCAGGAGTAAATCTAATTTGGATTTTCATAGCCAAGCATTCAGAGTTTGAGACAGCAGGTGCGGTAGAGAGAGAGAGAGAGTTAGAAGCAGCAGGTCCGGGACGAGGTAGCACGTCCGGTGAACAAGTCAGGGTTCCCTAGCCGCAGGCAGAACAATTGAAACTGGAGCAGCAGCACGACCAGGTGGACTGGGGACAGCAAGGAGTCATCGCATAGTCCCAGAGAATTAGAGTTTGTATGATTACAGACATAACAGACTGACCCTAGCCCCCGACAAATAAACTATTGCAGCATAGATATTGGAGGATGAGACAGGAGGGGTCAGGAGACACTGTGGCCCTGTCCGACAATACCCGCAGACAGGGCCAACCAGGCAGGATATGACCCCACTCACTTTGCCAAAGCACAGAGGGATATCCGCAAACCACCAACTTACTACCCTGAGACATGAAAGCCCGCATGGAGTTTGCCAAAAGGCAGCTAAAGAGACTCAGACCATGAGAAACAAGATTCTCTGGTCTAATGAAACAAAGATTGAACTCTTTGGCCTGAATGTCAAGCATCACGTCTGGAGGGAAGCTATTTCTGTAAAATAATACAGTATACTGCAAATTACATTTGTTACCTTTACATCCAGGTTTACTCTTTGAATTGTTGGAGACATATATAGAGTGTATAACTTTTCATCCAGACATTGGTTAGTTGAAATAGACCATTTTAGTTCAAGAATCTCCCAATACCTGGGTCTGACTAATATGTCTCTTAGGGTGGGTTGCACCAACATGGATTAACTCTTAAACTGGATTAAATCAGGATTTATCTATTAATCTTGTTGGATCAAATTCTAAACCTAGTTTTAAATGAATCGTAGATAGGTGTCCTGCTAATTTCTATTTACTCCTCAGATACCCTAAAATGTAATCAAACTATAATATTTCTTACGGAAAGAAGTATGTTCAATAGGAAACCTATTTTAGCAGGTGCGTCTTGTCTTCATGGCACGCGCAAACACGAATTTCCAAGACTGTGTCCCTGTACTAAAACTGATAATTCTTATTCGTTTTCAAAGTTACAAGCCCGAAACCTTGAACATAGACTGCTGACACCCTGTGGAAGCCATAGGAATTGCATCCAGGGAGCTAATTTTCAATATGACCTTTTACTTGTCTTTCTAAGAGGAGGGTCTCTCTCTCAAAAAAATCTGGTTGGTTTTTCTTTGGATTTTCTCCAACCATATCTATTGTGTTATATTCTGCTACATTATTTTAACATTTCTACAAACTTCAAAGTGTTCTCTTCCAATGGTACCAATTATATGCATATCCTGGCTTCTGGGCCTGAGCTACAGGCAGTTTACTTTGGGCACGTCATTCAGGCAGAAATGGAGAAAAAAGGGGCCCAGCCCTAAATTAAATTAAATCCTTCCGCTAATCTAAGTCTAGTTTTCACTTTAAACCTAGATTAAGTTTTAACCTGTTGCTCAATGAATAAACAAAAATATATGAACTTCGTTTGGAGATTCATTCTAAACTGCCACTTGAGGTGGTTTAACTGATAAAATGGCGGCATATCTACCATGGAGCGGACAAAACGAATTCTTCAGAGAGTAATTATAGACAGGTTGAATCCTGTTCAGTTTTATGATAGTTAACTCATTATTTGGTAGGCTATTTATGTGCCCATTTTGTACAACAATTGAATTGGGGCTTATGATATGGCCTGCTTTGGTACGAATGATGATGTTATGCAACATGCTGTAACGGGCCTGATAACTGTAACATTGTAGTGAAGTAGCATTAACGTTAGTTTTAACGTGCATTAAAGGCATTGATATTTACCAGTCATTTATGTTTACTAAATATTGGTGGGTCAAGTTGTCCGTTGTCGTCATAGAGGTTATGGAGAGTGGTGCATCCTGGGATGATTCCATGGGAATCGTCCTGCATATCTTCTGGGTGATAGGATCAATTCCCTTGGACGGAGGCCCCCTTCCGGCTCCGGTCTGAAATCTGCCCCCGGCTTCTTCTCTGCTGCATCCTTTTTGGCTTTCGCTTAAAAATAAAAAAAAATCCAGCCTGCTTTCATTCGATTTGAGTCCCTTTTCTCTTTAATCTGTGTCGATCCATTATATTTGTCACATAAAATGGCCCGGGTGTTTTCCTTCATTTTGACAGTCGTGTTGTCTTTTTTTTTTATCCTCCAGTTAACGTTTCTAAATTCCTCAATCAGCTCCGACAATAGTTTTTTTGTTCATAAGCGGAGAAATTTGAACTTCTTTGACGTGCCATGATATGGTGGTTAGCAGACAAATAATAAATGGCTAAATAATATTAATAAGTAATGACAATAATGAATAATATTGTATACTAGCTAGCTTTTTTATTTTTTAAATAATGTTAAATAATGTTTGAACCCAGGTCTTGGAGGGTTGGAGAAGCTAGAGATCACCAAGGAACTAGGTTCCACCCCCCTCTACCCCCATCAGAGACCACCAGGGCTTCAACAGATGGTACCACATTTGACACGGCATGGATAGACAGTGTCAGACAGACAGTCAGTCAGACACACATGATCTACAATGACAGCCTTGTTTTGATTGTCTGACGTCTCTAGTAAACCCTTCCTTGGGTCTGAGTGTCGCTTATCTGTTAGAGAATGTGGAGGAAACAGACATCTGTTACAGGTCAGAAAGCTGCTGCAGTAAGACTTGTGTCTGCTGTTGTTGTTGCGATTTATGTATTTCTGCACCTATTGGTGACGCTGTGCTGTTTCGTTGAGATTTAAGACACATTTCCCGAAAGGAACACACACATTAAAGAATTATCACTTTTTCACAACTTTCTTTTGATAACATATTTAATTGTGGACCAATACTGTATTTGCTACTTGAACAAAACACTTACCTTACTGTACCTTGCAAGTCATTAAATGATCAGTCTGATGATTATATGCAGACTGTGACATTTTCCATTCATGTTTTGCTGCGACGCATACCAACTCGCACGTCATCAAAACACGATGCATGCTGAACTAGGAACGAGAGAGAGAGCTCTTTTTGTTGTTTTGGATGTTTTTGAAAAAGTTTTTCCTCTTTACTAGCCTACCTGTTTAATTTGGATCCCGCAACGCTCTTAGTCTTATTTGCTTGGCGAAGCTGCCAGCCTAGCTGCTAACTATCAAGCAAGGCGTATGTCGCGGGTTACTACTTCGCAGGATGGACATTTGAACGTAAACTTAAAAAAAAAAATCAAATGCGTTTTTTTTGTTGCAGAAATGCCTTCTGAAATTTGTGAACTTTCATGTGCCTTAATAACAAACTTGTATGCCATCTGTAAATACGAATAACATTGTTAAATTACGAACCTAGTTGGTTTAGACAAAGAAAAAGTCAGCAACCTTCCTGCTAGCCACGATTGGCTGAGATAATGAGTGGGCTGGACATGCAGAGAGATGAAGTTTTAAAATCAGTGGAATTTGAGTATGATAGCTAAGGAGATGGAGAAAACACCTGTCTCCGGATTACATCTTCAAACTAAGGGCAACCATGGCATTCGTGAACAGAGGGAGAAGCGTTCATCCATGTATACGTGTAAGATAGTCTAGTTAGCTACATTTTCAGATATTACACGTTTCAAATTTAGTCAGAAAGTTGTTTTAATTTCATGTTAAAGTGTACTGTTAGCTAGCTAGCTGAGGTTAGCTGGCTCGCTAACGTTACGTGTATGATCTGTGTCGTAATATTATTTGTATCTCAGAGCCATTTTCTTTGCAAGTGTTGTAGCCTAATGTTAGCTAGCTAACATTGAACCTGGATGGTTAGCTTCCTGCAGATTCATGCAAGGTAGTAAAGTCATTAGTTGGGATTATGGTTCATTGTTTAGCTGGCTAGCTAGCTAGCTACATGTCTTAACAAAAGACTCCACTGTGCAAGTAACCATTTCAATAGAACGTTCATGATGTCAATGTGACAACTGTTGTTAGACGTAGCTGGTAAATCTGCTCTGGCTATCTACTCCGATTTCAGAGCACTCTAGTCTGAGTGTGACAGAGCGCAGAATAACTGATGAATTTATGAATACTCAACACCCATTGAATATGGCCAGTGTCAGTAAACGTTGGCAAAAAAAAGCGTTATTAAATTTTGCCAGCAGCACAATTGCAGTCACCAACGCTCTAGATAACATAAAAACAGCCTAACCAGCTCTGCTAGGGTGAGTAAAATTATCAGAGTGAGGTGTTCTCTTATTTTTGTCTGGAAGTAGCTAGCAAGCTAGCCAACGTTAGCCAGTTAGCTTGGGTGCATTTACTGCAACTTCCAACCACAGGAGCTCTCAATGAGTAGCCTGCTGCCGCTCTGCTAATCATCAGATAAGTGGAATTTCGATGCCCCCCCCCCCCCCCCCCCCCCCCCCACCACCACCTTGCTGGCAAAACATTTTGTCATGGGTCGTAGAGAAAATGCTGCCGTTTTAAAGGTGATTACCTGTAATTCTACACATTCTTCCATGACTTACAGTATGCCATGTTAATGATAGCTGTGTCTATTTACCACCACAAACCAATGCTGGCACTAAGATTGTACAAAATGCGCTATAAAGGGCCATAAGCAAACAAGAAAATGCTCACCCAGATGCGGCAAAAACTCAAACAGGAAGTACTAGTGATACGCTCAAAACGGAAGTGGTCTGATGAAGAGGAAGCTGAGCTACAGGACTGTTTCACTAGCACAGATTGGAATATGTTCCGGGAATCATCCAATGGCATTGAAGAGTTTAAAACATCAGTCATCGGCTTCAATAATAAGTGCATCGACGACATAGTCCCCATAGTGACCGTAGGTGTATATATCCTAACCAAAAGCCATGGATTGCAGGCAACATCCACACTGAGCTAAAGGAAAGAGCTGCCGCTTTCAAATCCGGATGCTTATAAGAAATCCCGCTATGCCATCCGACGAACCACCAAACAGACAAAGTGTCAGTACAGGACTAAGATCGAATCCTACTACACCGGCTCTGACACTCGTCAGATATGGCAGGGCTTGCAAACTGTCATGAATTACAAAGGGAAACCCAGCTGCAAGCTGCCCAGTGACACAAGCCTACCAGACAAGCTAAATGTCTTCTATGCTCTCTTTGAAGCAAGTAACACTGAACCATGCATGAGAGCACCAGCTGTTCCTGACGTCTCTGATCACGCTCTCCGTAGTGGATATGAGTAAGACCTTTTAAAAAGAATAATATTCACAAGGCCGCAGGGCCAGACGGATTACCAGGACGCATACTCAGAGCATGCGCTGACCAGCTGGCAAGTGTTTTCACTGACATTTTCAACCTCTCCCTGACCCAGTCTGTAACATCCATATGTTTCAAGCAGACCACCATAGTCCCCATGCCTAAGAACGCCAAGATAACCTGTCTAAATGACTATCGCCCAGTATCACTCAAATCTGTAGCCATGAAATGCCTTGAAAAGCTGGTCAAGGCCCACATCAACACCATCATCCCAGAAACCCTGGACCCACTCCAAATCGCATACCACCTCAACAGATCCACACAATCTATATTGCACTCCACACTGCCCTTGGAAAAAAAGGAACACCTACGTGAGAACGCTTGTTCATTGACTACAGCTCAGTTTTCAACACCATTGTGCCCTCCAAACCCATCACTAAGCTGACGACCCTGCGATTAAACACGTTCCTCTGCAATTTGATACTGGACTTCTGACGGGCCACCCCCAGGTGGTGAGGGTAGGCAAAAACACATCCGCCATGCTGACCCTCAACACGGGGGCCCCTTAGGGGTGCGTGCTTAGCCCCCAACTGTATTCCCTGTTCACCCACGACTGTGTGGACTCACATGACTCTAACACCATCATTAAGCTTGCTGAATACACAACAGTGGTAGGCCTGATCACCGACAATGATTAGACAGCCTACAGGGAGGAGGTCAGAGACCTGGCATGGTGGTGCTAGGACAACAACCTCTCCCTCAACGTCAGCAAGACAAAGGAGCTGATCGTGGACTACAGGAAACAGAGGGCCAAGCATGTCCCCATTTATGTCGACGGGGCTGCAGTGGAGCTGGTCGAGAGCTTCAAGTTCCTTGCGTGGTCCAAACACACCAACACATTTGTGAAGGTTGCACAACAACACCTCTTCCTCCGCGGGAGGCTGAAAAGATTTTGCGTGGGCCCTCAGATCCTGAAAAAGTTTTACAGCTGCACCATTGAGAGCATCTTGACTGGCTGCATCATGGCTTGATACGGCAACTGCTCGGCATCCAACTTCAAGGCGCCACAGAGAGTAATGAGTACGGCCCAGTACATCACTGGGCCTGAGCTCCCTGTCATCCAGGACCTCTATACCAGGTGGTGTCAGAGGAAGGCCCTAAAAATTTTCAAAGACTCAAGCCACCCAAGTCACAATCTGTTCTCTTTGCTACCGCAACGACAAGCGGTACAGGAGCGCCAACTCTGGCACCAAAAGGCTACTGAACAGCTTCTACCCCAAAGCCCTAAGACTGCTGAACAGTTAATCAAATGGATACCCAGACTTTCTGCTTTTCAGTCAATCACTTAACCACATCTACATCTACATCTTCTATCCCTCAATGAATCCCCCCAACTACCTCATACATCAGTGCACTGGCTCGGTACCGGTACTCCTTATATGTAACCTGTATATAGCCTTGTTATTGTTCTTTTATTTGTATCTATTTGTAAATGTTCTTACTTTTTAACTCCATTGTTGGGAAAGGGCTTGTAAGTAAGCATTTCACAGTAAAGTCTAAACTTTTTTGTATTTGGCACGTGATAAATACATGTCTTAAAAAATAATTATTATTATTAAAGTGGAAAAACTCAGAATTGAATTGCAACATTGAACAGTGAACAATTTTTTTTTTTTAAACATCTAATAATGAAAGAGAGGGGTTTCTGTTTTGAAATTGGTCAAGAGGAAGAGGTGGAAGAACAACAGTTTTTTTTACCCCCTTTTTCTCCCCACTTTTGTCATATCCAATTGGTTTTTACGATTTCGTCTCATCGCTGCAATTCCTCAACGGACTCAGGAGAGGCGAAGGTCGAGTCATGCTTCCTTCAAAACATGACCCGCCAAGCCGTTTTGCTTCTTAACACACTGCTCGCTTAACCCGGAAGCCAGCCACACCAATGTGTCGGATGAAACTGATGACCAGGTCAGCTTGCGGGCATCCGGCCCGCCACAAGGAGTCACTAGAGCACGATGAACCAAGGAAATCCCCCCAGCCAAACCCTCCCCTAACCCAGACGACGTTGGGCCAATTGTGAGTTACCCTATGGGGCTCCCGGTCAAGGCCGACCTTGGTTCAAACCCGAGGCTGTAGTGTCGCCTCAGCACTGCGATGCAGGTGCCTTAGACCGCTACACCACTCGGGAGGCCCTGGATTAACTATTGTTATCCATCAATAATAATAAGCCACGAGGTATAGAAATCTTGATGGGAAACTATTGAGAATGGTAGCTGACTGTATTGCCACGCCTATTTGCAATAGCTTTAACCAAAGCCTAAAGGAGTGTGTGTGTCCACAGGCGTGGAAGGAAGCTAAAGTAATTCCACTGCCTAAAAATAGTAAAGCAACCTTTGCTGGCTCTAAGAGCCACCCAATCAGTATGCTGCCTGTTCTTAGTAAAAGGATGGAGATGCTATTTTTCAGAGAACTTGTTACCTACTGCCTTTAGCAGGCATATTGAGAAGTGCACTCAACTTGTTCTGCACTGATTCAGATGACTGATGATTGGTTAAAAGAAATGGATGATAAGATGATAGTTGGAGCTGTTATTGAGTGCAGTCTTTGATGTTATTGATCATAAACTGTTATTGAAAAAAACTCATTTGCTATCGCTTTACATCACCTGCCATCACATGGTTGGAGAGTTATTTGTCCAATAGAACCCATAGAGTGTTATTCAATGGATACGTCTCTAACATCAGATATGTACATTGTGGTTTCCCTAAGTGCAGTTGCCTTGCCTCTTCTCTATTTTTACAAATGATTTACAACTGGTCTTACACAAAGCTAGAATGACTATGATGATTCCCCACTCGACATGTTGGCAGCCAAAGCCAGTGAGCTCATAAAAAGTCTAGATAAAGAGTTACAGTCACTATCAGTATGGGTGATTAATAACAAATACATCTCTTTCTAAAAGCATTGTATTTGGTTAAAAACATTATCTAAGACCTAAACCTCAACTGGAGTTGTGTATAAATGGTGTAGCTGAACTCCTAGATATAACACTGGATGGTCAATTATCATGCTCAAGTCATATTGACAAAGTTGTTGTGAAGATGGGGAGGGGGAATGTCTGTTATAAAATTAACTACCTGATCAAAAGTACGTGGACATTCCTCGTCGAACATCTCATTCCAAAATCATGGGCATTAATAAGGAGTTGGTCCTCCCTTTGATGCTATAACAGCCTCCACTCTTCTGGGAAGGCTTTCCACTAGATGGTGGAACATTGCTGCGGGGACTTGCTTCCATTCAGTCACAAGAGCATTAGAGAGGTCAGGCACTGATGTTGGGCGATTAGGCCTGGCTCACAGTCAACGTTCCAATTCATCCCTAGGGTGTTCAGTGGGGTTGAGGTCAGGGATCTGTGCAGACCAGTCATGTTCTTCCACACCGATCTCAACAAACCATTTCTGTATGGACCTCGCTTTATGCATTTATTTGACCTTTATTTAACTAGGGAAGTCAGTTAAGAACAAATTGTTTTTTTTCAATGACAGCCTAGGAACAGTGGGTTAACTGCCTTGTTCAGGGGCAGAATGACAGATGTGTACCTTGTCAGCTCAGGGATTCAAACTTGCAACCTTTCGGTTACTAGCACAATGCTCTAATCACTAGGCTACCCTACCGCCCCGATGCATGGGGGCATTGTCATGCTGAAACAGGAAAGGGCCTTTCCCAAACTGTTGGCACAAAGTTGGAAGCACAGAATTGTCTAGAATGTCATTGTATGCTGTAACGTTAAGATTTCCCTTCACTGGAACTAAGGGGCCTAGTCCGGACCATGAAAAACAGCCCCAGACCATTATTCCTCCTCCACCAAACTTTACAGTTGGCACTTTGCATTGGGGCAGGTAGCGTTCTCCTGGCATCCGCCAAACCCAGATTCGTAAGTTGGACTGACAGATGGTGAAGCATGATTCATCACTTCGGAGAACACGTTTCCATTGCTCCAGATTCCAATGGTGGCGAGCTTTACACCACTCCAGCCGACGCTTGGCATTGCGTATGGTGATCTTAGGCTTGTGTGGCTGCTCTGCCATGGAAACCCATTTCATGAAGCTCCTGATGAACAGTTATTGTGCTCAAATCTCGTCTACCTTGTTGTCAAGAGACTGGACATTGGCGAGTAGTTACTCGGGAGCAGTGAGTAATGTGCCCGTCTACGGAGCCTGACCAGAAGACCGCTCCATTTGCCCCTTCTGCGGCACTGTTGTTTTGGATCGCCTACTGGGATCCGATCCATTGTCCTGGGTGGTGGTCCAAACAGAGGATCCGCTTCGGGAAAGCCGTATTCCTGGTCGTAATGTTGGTAAGTTGCTCTTATATCAAATAGTTCCTCCTGGCTGTATGTAATAAGACTTAAGACTTAAAAAAAAAAACTGCATAGTTTCCTAAGAACGCGAAGCGAGGTGACCATCTCTGTCGGCGCCATAACGGAAACATGGCTCACTTGTGATACGTTATCAGAGTCGGTACAGCCGCACTGTTTCTTCACGCATCGCGCCGACAGTAACAAACATCTCTCTGGTAAGAAGAAGGATGGTGGTGTATGCCTTATGATTAACGAGTCGTGGTGTGATCATAACAACATAGAGGAACTCAAGTCCTTTTGTTCACTTGACCTAGAATTCCTTACAATCAAATGTCGACCGCATTATCTACCAAGAGAATTCTCTTTGATTATAATCACAGCCGTGTATATCCCCTCCAAAGCAGACACCTCGACGGCCCTGAAAGAACTTCATTGGACTCTATGTAAACTGGAAGCCACATATCCTGAGGTTGCATTTATTGTAGCTGGGGATTTTAACAAGGCTAATCTGAAAACAAGGCTCCCTAAATCTTATCAGCATATCAAATGCGTGACCCGGGCCGGCAAAATCCTGGATCATTGCTACTCTAACTTCCATGACGCATACAAAGCCTTGCCTCGCCCTCCTTTCAGCAAATCTAACCATGACTCCATTTTGTTGCTCCCAAACAGAAACTAAAACAGGAAACGCCCGTGCTCAGGTCAGTTCAACGCTGGTCCAACCAATCTGATTCCACGGGTCAAGATTGCTTTGATCACGTGGACTGGGATATGTTCCGGATAGCCTCAGACAACAACATTGATGTATACACTGATTCGGTGAGCGAGTTTATTAGCAAGTGCATCAGTGACATTGTACACACGGTGACTATTAAAACCTTCCCCATCCAGAAACTGTGGACTTATGGCAGCATTCGCGCAAAACTGAAAGCGCGAACCACTGCTTTTAATCATGGCAAGGCAACCGGAAACATGGCCGAATACAAACAGTGTAGCTATTCCCTCCGCAAGGCAATCAAAAAAGCTAAGATTCAGTATAGAGACAAAGTAGAGTTGCAATTCAACGGCTCAGACATGAGACGTATGCGGCAGGGTCTACAGTCAATCACGGATTACAAAAAGAAAACCAGCCCCGTTGCAGACACCGATGTCTTGCTCCAAGACAAACTAAACAACTTCTTTGCTCGCTTTGAGGAAAATACAGTGCCACTGACACGGCCCACTACCAAAACCTGCTGGCTCCCCTTACTGCAACCAACGTGAGTAAAACATTTGAACGTGTTAACCCTCGCAATGCTGCCGGCCCAGACGGCATCCCTTGCCACATCCTCAGAGCATGCGCAGACCAGCTGGCTGGTGTGTTTACGGACATATTCATGCTTCAAGAGGGCCACCATTGTTCCTGTTCCCAAGAAAGCTAAATGACTATCGCCCCGTAGCACTCACTTCTGTCATCATGAAGTGCTTTGAGAGACTAGTTAAGGACCATATCACCTCCACCCTACCTGACATCCTAGACCCACTCCAATATGCATACCGCCCCAATAGGTCCACAGACGACGCAACTGCAATCACACTGCACACTGCCCTAACCCATCTGGACAAGAGGAATACCTATGTAAGAATGCTGTTCATCGATTACAGCTCAGGATTTAACACCATATTACACTCCAAACTCGTTATTAAGCTCGAGACCCTGGGTCTCGACCCTGCCCTGTGAAACTGAGTCTTGGACATTCTGACGGGCCGCCCGCAGGTGGTGAGGGTCACCAGGTGGTGAGGGATCCTCAACACTGGGGCCCCACAAGGGTGCATTCTCAGCCCGCTCCTGTACTCCCTGTCCACCCATGACTGTGTGGCCATACGCGCCTCCAACTCAATCATCAAGTTTGCAGACGACACTACAGTGGTAGGCTTGATTACCAACAACAACGAGACGGCCTATAGGGAGGAGGTGAGGGCCCTCGGAGTGTGGTGTCAAGAAAATAACCTCAACAAAACAAAGGAGAGAATCGTGGACTTCAGGTAACAGCAGAGGGAGCATCCCCCCATCCACATCGACGGGACAGTAGTGGAGAAGGTGGAAAGATTTAATTTCCTCTGCGTACACATCATGGACAAACAGAAATGGTCCACCCACACAGACAGCGTGGTGAAGAAGGCGCAACAGCGCCTCTTCAACCTCAGGAGGCTGATGTAATTTGGCTTGTCACCAAAAACACTCACAAATTTTTACAGATGGACAATCGAGAGCATCCTGTCCGGCTGTATCACCACCAGGTACGGCAACTGCTCCGCCCACAACCGTAATGCTCTCCAGAGGGTAGTGAGGTTTGCACGACGCATCACCGGGGACAAACTACCTGCCCTCCAGGACACCTACACCACCCGATGTCACAGGAAGGCCAAAAAGATCAACAAGGACAACAACCAGCAGAGCCACTGCCTGTTCAGAAGGCGAGGTCAGTACAGGTGCATCAAAGTTGTAACCGAGAGACAGCTTTTATCTCAAGACCATCAGACTGTTAAACAGCCATCACTAACATTGAGTGGCTGCTGCCAACATACTGACTCAAATCTCTAGCCACTTTAGTAATAAACAATTGGATGTAATAAATGTATCACTAGTCACTTTAAACATTATATAAAGTGGCATTGTTTACATACCCTACATTACTCATCTCATATGTATATACTGTACTGTATATATATATATATATATATATATATATATATATATATATATATATATATATATATATATATATATACTTTACTCTATACCATCTATTGCATCTTGCCTATGCCATTCGGCCATCACTCATCCATATTTTATATGTACATATTCTTATTCATTCCTTTACAGTTGTGTGTAAAAGGTAGTTGTTGTGAAATTGTTAGATTACTTTTTAGATATTAATGCACGGTCGGAACTAGAAGCACAGGCATTTCGCTACACTCACATTAACATCTGCTAATCATGTGTATGTGATCAATAAAATTTGATTTGAATTTGATTTGATTTGTGCTGATGTTGCTTCCAGTGGCAGTTTGGAACTCGGTAGTGAGCGTTGCATCCGAGGACAGACAATTTTTACGGGCTTCAGCACTCGGCTGTCCCATTCTGTGAGTTTGTGTGGCCTACCACTTCGCGGCTTTGTTTTCGTATACAGTTGACCGTGGCAGCTCTAGCAGGGCAGAAATTTGACGAACTGACTTGTCGGAAAGGTGGCATCCTATGACGGTGTCCACGTTGAAATTCACCGAGCTCTTTAGTATTCTACTGCCATTGTTTGTCTATGGAGATTGCATGGCTAACTGTTCGATTTGATACACCTGTCAATAACGGGTGTGGCTGAAATAGCCAAATCCACACATTTTAAGGGGTGTCCACATACTTTTGTATATATAGTGTATGTTCTGTGTTTTAAAAAAAATCTACCTTACTAGTTGTTCAGGGTCTGGTATTGTTCCATATTGATTACTGTCCGGTAATATGTTCAAATGCTGCAAAGAAAGACCTAGCAAAGCTGCAACTGGCTCAAAACAGAGCGGTACAATTGCCCTTAACTGCCCATACAGAACCTACATCAGCAACATGCATGACAGTCTTTCCTGGTTGAGGGTTGATGAGAGATGAACTGCTTCTCTTCTAGTTTTTATGAGAAACATCACTGTGATGAAATTTCCAGATTGTCTGCATTAGCAAATAACATACAGCTCAGACACCCACACATACCCCACAAGACATGCCACCAGGAGTCTCTTCACAGTCCAGAACAAATTCCCGGCAATGCAAATTATTAGACAGAGCCACGACCGCACGGAATTCCCTTCCATTTCTAATAACTCAAGCAAACAGCAACATTACCTTAAAAAATGTATAAATCAAATAAAACTTTATTTGTCACATGCGCCGAATACAACAGGTGTAGATGTTATTGGGGGCCAGTTCGGCATGCCTTTTCCTGTAGTCCACAATCAACTCCTTTGTCTTGCTCACATTGAGGGAGAGGTTGGTCTCTGACTTCCTCGCTATAGGCTGTCTCATCGTTGTCTGTAATCAGGCCTGCCACTGTTGTGTCGTCAGCAAACTTAATGATGGTGTTGGAGTCCTGTTTGGCCACGCAGTCGTGGGTGAACAGGGAGTACAGGAGGGGACTGAGCACTCACCCCTAAGGGGATCCACAATAGGGACTGTGAAATGAGACACACACACACACACACACACACATTATTCTTTACATGTATTTGCATATTGTAAAATGTGTGTGACTGTCCTTGTCTATCAGTGTTTTGTTACTTTTCATGTTTTATGTTTTGTGTGGACCCCAGGAATAACAGCTGCTGCTTTGGCAGAAGCTACTGAAGCAGCAGTTAATGGGGATCTGAATTAACAAATAAACCAATAGTGCTTATTATCAGTATCTCTGCCATTACAGTATGCAGACACACTTTTCAACGACCCTCAGAGAAAGTATGGGATGTCTGGTATTTTGTTTTGGGGGGGGGGGATATTTTATTAGGATCTCTATTAGCTGTTGCAAAAGCAGCAGCTACTCTTCCTGGGGTTCACACAAAACATGAAACGTGAAATAATACAGAACATTAATAGACAAGAACAGCTCCAGGATAGAACTACATACATTTCAAACCGCCAAACATAGCCTACATATCAACACAGATCATAGAGCTGTGCCATAATGTATGCTTGTGTGTTGTAAAACTCTAATACCAGCGTGGAATAGCTACAGTTGAAGTCAGAAGTTTATATACACCTTAGCATAAATACATTTAAACTCAATTTTTCACATTTCCTAACATTTAATCCTAGTAAAAATTCCCTGTCTTAGGTCAGTTAGGACCACAACTTTATTTTAAGAATGTGTAATGTCAGAATAACAGTAGAGAGAATTATTTATTTCAGCTTTTATTTCTTTCATCACATTCCCAGTGGCTCAGAAGTTTACATACACTCAATTAGCATTTGGTAGCATTGCCTTTAAATTGTTGTACCTTGGGTCAAAGGTAGCCTTCCACAAACTTCCCACAATAAGTTGGGTGAATTTTGGCCCATTCCTCCTGACAGAGCTGGTGTAACTGAGTCAGGTTTGTAGGCCTTTGCTGTTGTTCTGGGATTGTTTTGCACTTTTATCACCAAAGTACGTTCATCTCTAGGAGACATAACGCGTCTCCTTCCTGAGCGGTATGGCGCCTGCGTGGTCCCATGGTGTTTATACTTGCATACTGTTGTTTGTTTTTCTGATGTCTTGGCTGATTTCTTTTGATTTTCCCATGATGTCCAGCAAAAAGGCACTGAATTTTAAGGTAGGCCTTGAAATACATCCACAGGTACACCTCCAATTGACTCAAATGATGTCAATTAGCCTATCAGAAGCTTCTAAAGCCATGACATCATTTTCTGGAATTTTCTAAGCTGTTTAAAGGCACAGTCAACTTAGTGTATGTAAACTTCTGACCCACTGGAATTGTGATACAGTGAATTATAAGTGAAATAATCTGTCTGTAAACAATTGTTGGAAAAATGACTTGTGTCATGCACAAAGTAGATGTCCTAAGCGACTTACCAAAACTATAGTTTGTTAAGAAGAAATTTGTGGAGTGGTTGAAAAAAACGAGTTTTAATGACTCCAACCTAAGTGTATGTAAACTTCCGACTACAACTGTACACACAATATCAAGGTCAAATAGGGGAGAGGTTTTGTGCCATGAGGTGTTGCTTTATCTGTTTTTTAGAAACCAGGTTTGTTGTTCATTTGAGCAATACGCAATGGAAAGGAGCTCTTGAGAGGAACAGAAGAAGTTCTCTCCTGTTTTGATGGTCTAAATGTGAGGTACTGATCTGAAACATCTTAAATATTTGATGATGACAGACAGATGGTCTGTCTCTCCATGTGGAAGCTATTCTCATGCTAATGTCTCTTCTACGCTGTGTCCCAAAGACCAGAGAGGAAAGGAAACACAACGTTGTACACAGTACAGTACACCCAATCCTTTCGCTTGGTTTATCTCCAGATAACAGCTATTACAGTTGGCCTAGTTGTAGACCTTTATTTGATACTTGGGATTATCACGGGTTCAAGCAACGTAGACTGTTATTTTGGAAGAAGGTCTCACTTATTTTAGTATGTAGTTGTGAACAGTGTTCTGTACCTACCTACCTTAGTTGCTGTTGTGAACAGTGTTCTGTACCTACCTACCTTAGTTGCTGTTGTGAACAGTGTTCTGTACCTAGGGTCTTCCCTGTGGCTCAGTTGGTAGAGCAACGCAAGGATGGTGTGTGCAACGCCAGGGTTGTGGGTTCGATTCCCACGGGGGGCCAGTACGAAGAAGAAAAAAATTCATGAAATGTATGCATTCACTACTGTAAGTCACTAAGAGCGTCTGCTGAATGACTCAAATGTAAATGTACCTACGTTAGTTGCTATTGTGAACAGTGTTCAGGTTGTGTTCTGTACCTACCTACGTTAGTTGATTGCTCTGTAGAAGAACATCTGTGAAATGTAAATGTTTAAAGCTGTATAGAATCCTTACATTTAAAAGCTAAGAGATAAGGATGGAGATATGTAACTGCTCTCAGATTCACAGACGGAGCTATGGATGCAAGGACTGACTATCTATAACATCAAATGTATAGTTTTAACGATTTAAAAAAAAAACTATATAGCGTTTGTTTACATTTACGTTGTTCACAAACATTAGCGCTGATGGGCTGTATTCCATCCGTAATTACTGAAGTTCAGCGTTAATGCATGATTGGAATTTAAAGGCAAAGTTCACGCCCCTTGCCCTTTGCCCTCAGAACAGCCTCAATTCATCAGGGCATGGGAAAGGTGTTGAAAGCATTCCACAGGGATGCTGGCCCATGTTGACTCCAATGGTTC